>NC_050601.1:1108939-1121439 GCF_013368585.1 Megalops cyprinoides | reverse complement strand
TTAGAGAGCAGCGGTGTTAAGAATAACAGCGGTGTTACAGAGAGGACAGCAGCGTTACAGAGAGGACAGTGGCGTTACACAGAGGACAGCGGCGTTAGAGAGGACAGGGGTGTTATGGATAACAGCTGCATTACAGAGAGGACAGCTGCGTTACAGAGAAGACAGCTGCGTTACAGAGAAGACAGCTGCGTTACAGAGAAGACAGCTGCGTTACAGAGAAGACAGCTGCGTTACAGAGAAGACAGCTGCGTTACAGAGAAGACAGCTGTGTTACAGAAAGGACAGCTGTGTTACAGAAAGGACAGCTGTGCTACAGAAAGGACAGCGGTGTTATGGATAACAGCTGCGTTACAGAGAGTACAGCGGCGTTACTGAGAGGACAGCGCCGTTACTGAGAGGAACACTGTAATGGAGAGGAAAGGTGTTACAGAGAGTAGCAGTGTCGCCGCCCTCCGTTCACCAAAACAGCCAAACAGCCGGCCTGAGCAGGAATGACCCCCCAGCAGCAGAGCTCTGTCTGCATCCAACTCAGCTGCTCCACAGAGACCCACCCTCACCTCTACCCAGGGGCTCAGGACACGCGTCAGTCTGGCTGAACCTGTATGCCGTCTAACACCAAGATCAGGAGTTCACTTCATGAGACAGAACTCCAGCGAGACGCAGGAGGAAGTGAGGACTGCACTCACACTACGGCATTAGTGACAAGGAAGAGGAAGCAGTGTGTGCGTGTGTGCGAGTGTGAGTGTGAGTGTGAGTGTGTGTGCGTGCGTGTATGTGTCTGAGCGCACGCGTGTGTGTGTGTGCGTGCGTGCGTGCGGGTATGTGTCTGAGCGCGCGCGTGTGTGTGTGCGTGCGTGCGGGTATGTGTCTGAGCGCGCGCGTGTGTGCGTGTGTGTGTGTGTGTGTGTGTGTGTGTGTGTGTGTGTGTGTGTGTGAGTGTGAGTGTGAGTGTGAGTGTGAGTGTGTGCGTGTATGTGTCTGAGCGCGCGCGTGTGTGCGTGTGTGCGTGTGTGTGTGTGTGTGTGTGTGTGTGTGTGTGTGTGTGTGTGAGTGCGCGTATGTGTCTGCATGTGTGTGTGTGTGTGTGTGCATGCGGGTATGTGTCTGCGCGCCTGCGTGTGTGTGTCTGCGCGTGCGCCTGCGCGTGTGCGTGCGCGTATGTGTGTGTGTGTGTGTGCGTGCGCGTATGTGTCTGCGCGTGTGTGTGCGTGCGCGTATGTGTCTGAGCGCGCGTATGTGTGCGTGCGTGCGCGTATGTGTCTGCGCGTGTGTGTGTGTGTGTGTGTGTGTGTGTGTGTGTGCATGCGGGTATGTGTCTGCGTGTGTGTGTGTGTGTGTCTGCGTGCCAGTGACTGTGAGAGCCTGCAGCGTGGGTTTTCTGAATGGGGAAACCTGTGGAACGAGCTGCTTTTGAGAGCTTTTGTTTTGTCTCAATCTGCAGGGTGATCTCAGTCTGCTCATGTGGGACTGAGGCCGGGCCTGCCTGCAGCAGAGGGAGCAAGTTAGTGTTTCAATACTTCTGAAAAACACAGGTTACAAATAACTAACCTATGTAAGTCAATCTGGATAAGAGCATCTGCTAAATGCCAATAATGTAATGTAATGTGATGTCTGTTTCTGTGTATTGTGCAGAGTGTATATTGTGAGCGTGTGTGTGCATATGTATAGTGTTTGCACATGAGTGCTGAGTGAATGTGCATGTGTGTGCAGTATGACTCATGCATTGTTAGGCTGTGAGATTAGAGTGGGGGTGTGGGAGATATCAGGCTCTTCCTCAGCATCAGAAGAACAACAGCCAATCACAAATCTCCTTACAGTGAGTTCCCCTCTGCAGCAGGGCCAATCACACCTCTCCTTACAGGCAGTTCCCCTCTGCCGCGGGGCCAATCACAGCTCTCCTCTGCACAAAATGACTCAAAATGCCTCTGAAATTACACACCAAGGAAATATTCAGAATATGGCAGTCGCGCAATCATCGGCTCTGCTTTATCATTTGTGAAAATGTTAGAAATGTCAAAAGGTATAAATGACTAGACAAGTTCTGAAAGGCAAGAAGGAAAGTGCCGGCTTCCTTAGCAACTGCTTGACCGCCACACTTCCGCTGGTCTCCCTTCTTTCTGCATGCAGTTCTCCTGTGCTGACAGACTGCTGCCGCCCAAACTGCTGTGATGGAACTAAAAATTCAAGTGATCTTTTTCAGGTTACTTCATTTCTACTCAAACAAGCAGACATTTATAATTCCTGCTTACTGGAAATATGCTATGAGAATCATTTAATTCTTCCTTGCCATGTAGAGCTGATGTTTGGTTAAAGAAGGGGACCACTGAAACACAGGAGCAGTGCAACCAGAGGAAAGGTCATGTGACAGACCGGATATTATTTTATACTGCACTCAGACCCACGTAACTGCTTCTCCTGCAGGCTCTGGTGTTGCCTGTCATTCTGTTTCAGACCAGTTTTTTGCCCCTTAAAGAATCTACATAACAAGCAGGCAAATCAGAGCCCGTGCAGCTTCACTGCACGAGAGGAGTGCTACTGGGAAGCACAGGGACACCTCCGTCGTGCAAACACGCTGGATCTGAGCTCACACTCCACACACACTCAGCTGCCCATGTGCAAAATGCAACTCAGCCAGCGTTCTGCCTCAGTGCTGAGCGCTTAAAAATCTTTATTCATTATTGACGAATACAGTAAAAACACCCACAGTGCATCAGAAAAGGATTGTGGCAGTAACAGGTTTTCCATCAGAGCATTTTGTAATAACAGCAGCACCTCGGTCCCGGCTCCGGGGCTGATGTGTCCGTGGAAGTGTACTGGTTAACCAGGTGCTAAGAAAGTGAAATCAAACTTTCCAATCCCTCCGACCGGCGCTCAGACAGGCCTGGCGACGGGGACAGATGGGCCGGGATCAGGACTGAACAAACTCAGCTCTGCGGTGTATCGTGGGGAGGATGCCTTTCATGATAAGATGGACTAACCCAGGCAGACGTACAGGAGTACGCCAGGACATCCAGGTAAGGGAGCGCTTTCGCTTACTGACAGTTATGCCAGGTGTAGAACTGGGTTTAGGGCAGAGGTTCAGCTCCTGTGGTGTGGCCAGTAAACCACTACAGGATGATGTGAAAACCAGTAGCTACAGGGAACCAAGCACTAGCTAGCGGAGGGAGAGGGAGAGGGAGAGGGAGAGACAGAGAAGTGGGTCCAAGCACAGCGGTTTACGATCACATACTACAGTTCACTGAGGAGTACTACATACTACACTGAGTTCACTGAGGAGTACTACATACTACACTGAGTTCACTGAGGAGTTTACGGTCCCGTTCCGAACGCGGTCTGACTGCACGAGGTTCAGGAATTACAGTTTGCTGCGCACAGTAATAAAACAGAAAGAGAAAGCGAGGAAGGGAAAATTAATTACGTGGCTAATTGGCAAGCTTCGATGACGGAGCTTCCCCAGCTTTGACCTAATCGTGACAACCCCAAACGCCACAAATGTCTAAAAAGGTCACAATCACTGATTAACGTTAGTTACATTCTAACCAGACCCACACCCCGACACTCCGACCGCCGCCCTGAGGGTACCAGCGACTCCACCTCCACCGGCAGGTAGCTCGCCGGGTCAGCTGGCGCAACGCGTCCCATCCATCAAAATGTTCACAAAAACGCCAAAAACGTGGTGCGAGTTTTCACTGATGCCCACGAGTTGACAATGAGCTGTCTAGGTAAGCATGTTATGTTATCTGAATTAAGTCTAGTTAATTAAGTAAACTGACTAGTAAACTAGCTAGTTAATAACTTGGTTATTGTAAAAACGGGAGTGCAATCCTTATTAATAACGTGGTTACAAAAAATGCAGATAGCTAACGTTAACTATTTACATGGGATTTTCAAGAAAGCAGAAATGATCACGTCATTACTCAGTTTCCTAGGTCGCAGTGTTTCAGTACTTGTTCCGGACTCCACTACGCAAAGTTTTTTTTTTTTTCCATTTACAAAGCGATTCTCCCCTACACCACGCCACGCAGCCAGCGTACCTTACGCCAGTTTCTTTTCCTTTAGTTAATTTGTCTGTGTCTGGTGACCGTCTGCCTGGGACAAGTGCGTAACTTAACTAGTGTTTGTGACATCCACTTCACGGAAACGACATGCTGAACCTTAGGGAGCAACACACCCGCGAAACGGAGGAACAAAGTAACATCAAACTACATACGCAATGATACAAAGAACATCATTAATGCAATACAGCAACCTAACAGGCATCTAGTTAGTTAGACCAATATATTTGAAATAAATGCATCAGTCAGTTTTAGCTACCTGCCGACGAAATTTTCCAAGACGGAGCTTTTTCCGGCGCTCTGGCCGCCGACCACTGCAATTTGTGGTAGGTCCAAGTTGCAGCTTTGTCCTATGGAGCTGAAGGCATCCTGAAGTTTATTGATGAGGGGAATCAAGTCTTCCATGCCCCGGTTCCCCATGACTCCTCTGGGCTCGGATCGTCTTCCGACTACAAACCAGCGAAGAGCTCGGGTTACTTTTTAGTCTCGAGTTTCCGCCCTTGGAACTGTTTCAGTCTGTTCTTTGTCAAAATGATTCAGTGGTGTCAAGGGAATGGGGAAATGATAGACGGAAAAAAAACAATTGCGGTGAAGCAGTCGTTACTGGCAGCGCAAAAAAACACATCCAGGCTCAAACGAATGAAAAAAAAACTCACTAAACAAAACTTCTACCATCCGGTCAGACGACACCCGACCTCCGCCTCCTGTCAACCGAACCCTCCGCTTCCATTGGTTAATATTGCTGTCAGTCTGTGTGATATGTTTTGTCATTGGTTTATAGTTTGTTCGGGGGTTGAGTGTTAGTTAGGGGGCAGCGGAACTTTGAAGAAGTACTGTCATTGGCCCATTAAGTGTCAATCATGTTCAAAGGCTCTACCCCGACCCCCCTCTCTGATTCATAATACTCGTGGGCAGCCTGGTTTTAACACCCAACAATCGACTCAGAGTCAGTTATCCCACCCGACTTACCCTAAAGTCTTTGTTCCAAAGAACGATAGTCTACTGATCCAGGATCGGAGCAAAGAGGCATCATTTATCGGCACCACGCAATTATTTGATGAGTAATAAAGTATTGCGAGCAAATGCATTATGGATGGACTTTGCTCGGTAACCAATCCTTCCATGTGCCATGGTTATTTTTAGCGGGCTCGGTGAGTTATTAAGGTAGGACCGCCAGGGAGAGCTAAAACGAACTGAATCTGCAAATAGGTATTTCTGTGAAGCAAGTTCTCTAGGTCAAGCAGCCATGGGTCGAAATAGACAAGGCGAAACAGCCGAGTCGGAGAGATCGGATATGGCTTTAACACTCATCTTTCATAAGAAGCAGGTGACAGTGCATAAAGAACAATTCGGGTTTTTTTTTCGTCTAGATTCTAAGCTCCCACACCAACGTGGACCCCGCATTCATTTTTGTTGCTTCCCGGAGTTGCAATATAAATGGCTTGTCTTTTATACAGTGTTCTTTATGTTATTCAATGGCTACTGTATGCCTGGCTGGATTAAATCAGACGCCAACCTAAAGCCTAGTTAACTGCGTTTACAGAAAAACGTCTTTAACATTAAAGGGATTGTGTAAAGCTAAGTCATAAGTTGCCATAAGCAAGTTTATAAGGGAGTGCGTGTGTGATTAAAAGAGTATTGCTTATCTCCATATAGATACTACTTTATTGATCCAAAAAGGAAATTGCCTTGCCAACAGTCAGGCATGCTGGGAACAAAGGTACACAACATAAAAAATAGGACAATAAATAGATATAAGACAATAAACAATAATAAATACTGCAACAAGATGGTCCCACAACTTTGTAGCACGACTTCCCTCCACGACAATGTTACAAGAAAAAATTACACTCTGATACGCGCCACAGTCAAATTCGCACAAAAATATCGAACACAGCAGAATATTGAGTTTGCTGGGGTCCGGATTTAACCCGAGGAAATCGAACCTGGGTTGGATGTTGGAGGCAGAGGGTGACCACACCGCCCTCTAAAGCGCCCTTTCTGTCCGCCTTTGTTCTGCTGTGTGTACGTTTCTGATGTACGTCATTTCAAGTTGTAAAACCCTGTATCGTTATTTAACACAATGGTCCCATGTAGGAAGCTTAGTGACCAGCAGAGGACGCATATTCACATACATGTTAGCACGTACTGCCTGTGTGTTCGTGGAACCGTCGTTTAGACGCTACATTTTGTAGCATTTCATCCTCAGTCTATATCCGTATAGACTTCCACTTTTTGTATCCATCCCTATATTACGATTTATGCTGTCTAACTGCTTTAGACAGCAAAACGAAAAAACGGAAACGTGAAAATGCTATGTTAATTGCTCGTCACTTGGGCTGTCTTCTCTCCAAATTACCGCCCGTTCCTCCTACGGTTTAGTAGATGTCCATGTTTAAATGGAAGGCTGGTGCCATTTCCCCGGTGGCCCTTAACCCATACAGTAAACAACTTTATCGAAAGATTGAGCGGTGCTTTATTAATCATCTTTCCTAACAGGTCTATTAAACCCTGTTGATCGAACGGAACATGTTTTGTCAGTTTTGTTTCCCGGCGATAGAGCGACAGGGCGATTCTGTCAGACGCAGTCTGCGTTAGACACTTCCGCTTTCCCTGTTCTGACGCGCTCCCTCAATATGGCCGCTTCCACGGAGAGCGGGGCCGGCATGGGCGCAGCGCACCCCGGCTTGTCCGCTGCCGCGCCGCTGGCGCTGCGCATAGTGGCGCAGTGTCCCGTCAGCAAAGCCCGGGCATGCGATCTCACACTGCCGCACTGCACGGTCAACACCCCGGTGTTCATGCCTGTTGGGACGCAAGGCACCATGAAGGGAATTACAACCGGGCAGCTCGAGGACCTCGGCTGCCAGATCTGCTTGGGAAACACGTATCATCTCGGAATGAGACCGGTAGATACACACCCCACGATCCGAGGCGTCCTGTTTTCGCCCTCGTAACACGGAAAAAGACATACATCTCGATGTGTACTTTCTTCATTTGCATCTCGGCAGAGCGGCACTTAATCTACCAGTATCTTTGTTAATGATCAAACACGTTCGGCTACGTTCATTTAAAACGCTCTCTGTCTGAGACCAGAGTAGCCTGTCGTTATGCAGTTGCGGCTTTGCAAAAATACGATAGAATAGAAGCCTAGTGCTAGAATATCCCTTTGAAGGTCGCTCTCGGCACATCGCAGTGTTAAATCATTACGCCCATGTAGTTTACACTAAATTAAGTGGCCAGGGCTTTATCATAGGCCCTCATGGTTCAGTCTGCATGATGCCGACGCGCTTCTGCCGCAGGGTCTGTTTGCTAGTTCTGCTGTTTCCAACAGGGTCCCGAGCTGATCGAGAAAGCCAACGGTCTGCATGGCTTCATGAACTGGAAGCGCAACCTGCTGACTGTGAGTCCGGGAGGGAGGGAGGGAGGGGGGGTGCTGGTCGCTTATTACTAACGTGACTCAGTTATGAATCAAGCTCAAGTGTGTGGTTTAGTGCTAGGTCAGGGCTGGTCCCTTAGTCCAAATTTCTGATTTCTTAATCCTTGATCGGTGTGAATTTTCATGAAATCCAAGGCCAGAGAAGGACAGAGTGGTTCAGGTGAGACTCTTTCCGATGCCTCACCCCCACCCCTTCACCCCCCCTCTGAGCAGGACAGCGGGGGGTTCCAGATGGTGTCTCTCGTGGAGCTGTCGGAGGTGACAGAGGAAGGGGTGAAGTTCCGCTCACCTTACGATGGCAAGGAGATACTTCTTACCCCAGAGCAGTCTATCTCCATCCAGAACAGTTTAGGTAAGACTCTGGAAGCAGGGTGTGGTCCATCTGCATACAGAACAGCCAGGATAAGAATGCTAAGATCCGTGTGCATAAACTTCACACTGCACCTTTACACTGATGTTAATGTAATGCGGATAGCACTGCACCCACTATTTCAGCCGATTCATGTAAAATCAGTGTGTGTGTGTGTGTGTGTGTGTGTGTTTGTACAGGCTCGGACATCATGATGCAGCTGGATGATGTGGTCAGCAGCACAGTGACTGGACCGCGTGTGGAAGAGGCCATGAGACGGTCGATCCGCTGGCTGGACCGCTGCATAGCTGCCAACAAGAACCCTGACCGTCAGAACCTGTTTGCCATCATCCAGGGCGGACTGAGCGCAGAACTGCGCAGAACCTGTCTGGAGGGTATGACTGCACCTCGACCACAGCTCGCAGCCAGCCCAAAAACTCTCCACTGACCCAGCCTCTGGCAGCCTGTCCGTCTCCTTTTTCTTCCCCCACCCTAAATATCACCCCCCCCCCCCCCCCCAAAAAAAACCACATTACAGGACTTATTTGCTGAGTAGATGCCTGATGGAGGGTGGCTTGTTCGGTGAATATACTGTCTGTGTGTACAGCTGTGTGCACTGAAGCAGCCCAGGTACGGCTCTCTGGAGCAGAACGTGTGAGGTGCTTTGGATGGCGGTTTGTGTTTAAACGGGCAGAGATCACCCCTGCCATCCGCTCCACTGTAAAACATTCCAGCTGCAACACAGTTCACAGATCTGCCTTACACCCTGCTGCAGAGCCAGTGTGTCTCAGGTCAGTGTGTAGGTGTGCAGCGGTCAGTGTGTCTCAGGTCAGTGCGTAGGTGTGCAGCGGTCAGTGCGTCTCAGGTCAGTGTGTAGGTGTGCAGCGGTCAGTGTGTCTCAGGTCAGTGTGTAGGTGTGCAGCGGTCAGTGTGTCTCAGGGCAGCGCGTAGGTGTGCAGTGGTCAGTGTGTCTCAGGGCAGCGCGTAGGTGTGCAGCGGTCAGTGTGTCTCAGGTCAGTGTGTAGGTGTGCAGCGGTCAGTGCGTCTCAGGTCAGTGTGTAGGTGTGCAGCGGTCAGTGTGTCTCAGGTCAGTGTGTAGGTGTGCAGTGGTCAGTGTGTCTCAGGTCAGTGTGTAGGTGTGCAGCGGTCAGTGTGTCTGTGTGTCCCGTGCAGAGATGACCAAGCGGGACGTCCCAGGTTTCGCCATCGGGGGGCTGAGCGGCGGAGAGGAGAAGGACGACTTCTGGAAGATGGTGACCCTGAGCACCGATCACCTGCCTCTGCACAAACCGCGCTACCTCATGGGCGTCGGGTACGCGAGCATCCGCAGACAGCATAACGTCACTGGACTTCATTTAACCTGTGTTTGTGTGTGTGATGTGTGTGGGTTTACGGCTGTCTGACTCTCGGTCACTGCGTGGGAATCCGGGGTGTGTCGTGCTTACTGTGTGTTGTGTGTTGCAGATACGCAGTAGACCTGGTGGTGTGTGTTGCTCTGGGATGTGACATGTTTGACTGCGTTTTCCCCACTCGCACAGCTGTGAGTATCCTGGCCACCTCTCTCCCTCTCCCTCTCCCTCTCTCTCTCTCTCTCCCTCTCCCTCTCCCTCTCCCTCTCCCTCTCTCTCCCTCTCCCTCTCTCCCTCTCCCTCTCCCTCTCTCTCCCTCTCTCTCCTTCTCTCTCCCCCTCTCTCCCTCTCCCTCTCCCTCTCCCTCTCCCTCTCCCTCTCCCTCTCCCTCTCTCTCTCCCTCTCTCTCTCCCTCTCCCTCTCCCTCTCCCTCTCCCTCTCCCTCTCTCTCTCCCTCTCCCTCTCCCTCTCCCTCTCCCTCTCTCTCCCTCTCCCTCTCTCCCTCTCCCTCTCCCTCTCTCTCCTTCTCTCTCCCCCTCTCTCCCTCTCCCTCTCTCTCTCCCTCTCACTCACCCTCTCCCTCTCCCTCTCCCTCTCCCTCTCTCCCTCTCCTTTTCCCTCCCTCTTTCTCTCCCTCTCCCATTCCCTCTACCTCCCCCCCTCTCTCTCTCTCCCTCTCTCTCTCCCTCTCCCCCTCCCTCTCGCTCTCTCTCTCTCTCTCTCTCCCTCCCTCCCTCCCTCTCCCCCCTCTCTTGCTCTGTCCTTCCTGCTCTCTCTCTCCCTATCTTTCTCCCTATCTCCTGCTATCAGTCAGCACTGGGGTTTCAATGTAGAATTTTAATATGTGTATTAATTTTAATATTTGTAAATTTAATATGGTTCCATCCTTTCATGTTGAGCTGTCCTTGGTCCTGGGCAGAAGAGCATTCCTCACAGCTTCATATTGTAATCAGCTCTTTGATTTTAACACTGACTGTGTCTGAAAAGGCTGAGTTATGTTAAAGGTCGTTCACAAACCGCTTTGATCAGTGGCAGCTGAAAGTGTTGCCCTTCCTGATCCCTGTAGCCGCTTGCTTCAGCTTTGTGAACATTTCTGTGGAAGTTTCCCTGACTGAGACTGAATCAGCGGAAGGATTCACCACAGCGAGTCCGGTAGACTCCTAGCATGCTGTGACGGTTTTGGATGAAAGATGTGATGATGATGATGATGATGATGATGAAGATGAAGCTGTGCTTCCAGAGGTTTGGATCAGCACTGGTGCCCTGGGGATCCCTGCAGCTTAAACACAAGCAATTTGCCAAGGACTTTCAGCCCATTGACCCAGACTGCAAGTGCCCCACCTGCAGGAGGTGAGTGGAACTGCAGGCACTCCAACAAACAAGTCTGAATATGTTTTTTTAAATATGAATTCCTTGCTTGTATAGCGCTGTAATGTTTTGAATGTTGTAGCCACATCAGCTCTGACGTGTTGGCGGGTGTTGGGTGTCTTTCAGGCACACTCGGGCATACCTGCACGCCCTCTTTAAATGTGACACGGCAGCCATGCACCACATCACCATCCACAACATCACCTATCAGGTGTGTGCATGTGAGTGTGTGTGTGCATGTGTATGTGAGTGTGCGTGAGGTTGTGTGCGTGTGTGAGGGTGTGTGCATGTGCTTGTGTGTGTGTGAGGGTGTGTGCGTGTGTGAGGGTGTGTGTGTTTGAGGGTGTGTGAGTGTGTGTGTGTGAGGGTGTGTGCATGTGCTTGTGTGAGTGTGTGCGCATGTGCGCGTTGGAGTGTGAGTGTGCATGTGCATGTGAGTGTGCGTGTGAGTGTGTGTGAGGTTGTGTGCGTGTGTGAGGGTGTGTGTGTTTGAGGGTGTGTGTGTGTTTGAGGGTGTGTGTGTGTGTGTGAGGGTGTGTGCATGTGTGAGGGTGTATGTGTGTGTGTGTGTGTGTGTGTGTGTGTGTGTGTGTGTGTGTGTGTGTGTGCGTGTGTGTGTGTGAGGGTGTGTGTGTGTGTGTGTGTGTGTGTGTGTGTGTGTGTGTGTGTGGGTGTATGTGTATGTATGTGTGTGTGTGTGTGTGTGTGTGTGTGTGTGTGAGGGTGTATGTGTGTGTGTGTGAGGGTGTGTGCGTGTGCGTGTGTGTGAGAGGGTGTGTGTGAGGGTGTATGTGTGTGAGGGTGAGGGTGTATGTGTGTGTGTATGTATGTGTGTGTGTGTGTGTGTGTGGTGTGCGTGTGTGTGTGTGTGTGTGTGTGTGTGTGTGCGTGAGAGTGTGTGTGTGTGTGTGTGTGTGTGTGAGAGTACTCAGCTGTCTCTCCTCTCCTGCAGCTGTCTCTGATGCGGTCGGTGCGGCAGAGCATCATAGAGGGCCGTTTCCCTGCGTTTGTGCGGGCGTTCATGCAGCGCATGTTCTCCTCGCGGGAGCAGTACCCCCGCTGGGCGGTGGAGGCGCTGGCCTCCGTCCGCATCACGCTGGACTGAATCTGGGGGCGGGGTCAGCACAAGCCCCGCCTCTTCTCTCTGCTCTGTCAGTCAGGGGCTGGACTGACAGAAGGACAGGCTGCCGGCGGGCCACATGAATGAACGGACACAGAGAAACACACACCTACGCTCTCACACGCACACACACTCTCACACACTCTCACGCACGCACACACACACACACGCACATACGCACACGCACTCACTCACTCACTCACTCACACGCACACACACACACACACACGCACTACTGTACACACATGCACACTAACATACACATGCATCCACACAAGCTATCCTGTATACTGATGGTATGACTGTGCTTGCAGGACTGCAGGTGAATACAATGTATTTCCTTTGCATATTTGTATGTTTTATATTTTTACAATGGACACCATTAAATAGAACCGTTACTACTCAGACCTCTGTTTTCAGTAGGACAGTTTGTGAGTATAGTGTCTTGTTTTTGTATTTGTTGAAACATTGACGGTAAGCAGCACATTTATACGAAGAGCGGCGGAGTTCAGCCGCAGATTCATTTCTTTCTCCGGTAATTCCTGCACGTTGTGTTGTCACCATGGCGACTGACCAGCCTACTCTTTTCAGAACATCCGCTTACAAAGACCAGCTTTCACCTCTTCCCCTGCGAGAGGGCGCGATGTGCAGCTGTCTGTAGCGACGTAAATGCGGATTCATATAGTTAACTGTGCGGAGAGAAAGCACGGCGGCTGGAGCGGATTTTCTCTGCACCGAGCTCGGGGTTCGCGTCGAGATGCGAGAGCGCTGCCTTCCTGTCATTTCCACCGCGGTCCGCTAGGGGGCAGGAATGCGCCACCGG
>NC_050601.1:1101439-1103939 GCF_013368585.1 Megalops cyprinoides | reverse complement strand
GCGATTTACGGTGGCTGGATGGGGAGGGAGCCATGTATGAGCTGGGATACCACTCTGTGTGGTAGGCATCACAGTGTCTCACACACACTCACATACACACACGCACGCACACACACACTCGCATGCACGCACGCACGCACGCACACACACACACACACACACACTCACACACACACACACATACTGTCTGATTCTGTGAGCACATGTACTGTATCAGACAGAAATGTCTTGCTATCTTGTATCTGTTCTCTCTGACATACAGACAGCATTTCAGGGCAGGGTTTTTGTTCAGTTTTTGTTCAGTGGTCCCAGGATGTTTTAGTCATTTTTTTATAAAAAGATTGAGGGTTGAAGTATGTGTGTGCACAATGTGTGTGTGTTCTTTCTTGTGGAGTGGGAGAGGTCCCATCTGTGGGGGCTTTTCCACAGTGCAGGATTATCATACAAATAAGGACCTTTAGTCTTTCAGGGATCTGCGTTTATTTACACACTGCTGCCCTGATCCCTATCTCAATCCCCCCCATCCGTCTTCTCAATCCTCCTCTCACCCCCCTCATCACTCTCTCACCCCTCCATCCCTCTCTTAATTCCCTTATCTCACCTCTCTTTCTCCCTCTCTCTCTTCCTTTCCTCCCTCTCTCTCTCTCTCTCTCTCTCTCTCTCTCTCTCTCTCGCTCTCCCTCTCTCTCTCTCTCTCTCTCTCTCTCTCTCTCTCTCTCTCTCTCTCTCCCTCTCTCTCTCCCTCTCTCTCTCTCTCCGTACTCACTCATTCACTTGCTCTCTCTCTCCCTGTGTGGGCGCAGGTGTGTCAGCATTAGTGCATCAGCCATCAGGACAAGGCCAGGTGGCCTTTGTTCACAGGTGGAGGAGTGCAGCAACATAGGAAAGCAAAGACGAAGCAAATTGCTGCTACCTGTGTGGATATTGCACAGGTAAACTCAACCTGCCTGTGCACAGCGTGATGTAGCCTTTGTAGCATTATTGCTATGCACAGGCTGAATATGCTGTTTGGAATAACGGCAGCCTTGCTGTAACGCTATAAAGAAATGAGAAGTAATGGAGTTTCTGTCATATGATAGTCTAATATGAGCTCACTTTGCTTCATTACAGGAGTATTCTCCATCACTGTTATCATTTCCATATGAAAACAAAACAGTTCTGAATAAAAGAATCACTTTACACTGGTTAGGGTTTCAGTGTTTAGGTAATTTGGGTATTTTGTGCGGCAGTTTCATTTCCTGTAACCAAGAGCAGGGACTAAGGGATTAGGATAGGAGTCAGGTGTGGGTGGGTGTGCAGTCAGGAGTCTCAGAGCAGCGGGTTTCCAGCGTCCCTCATATTACAGTGACAGTGGAGAGGCTGTGGTTGAGGTGTAATTTCCACAGTGAATGTGTTATGGGCTAATTCAGGACATTGGCATGGCAGAACACCTGCAGCCACAGAGGGAACAAGTTTGGGTGTCAGTCACTAGCAGACAGAGATCTCAGCCCACACCAGCCACGCAGCTTCTGATATGTGTCCTCTGAAACAGAGAGGTTTACACACTCCTGCCTACACAGTCTTCCTCATTGAGGAGATACTGCATATGCCATCACTATAAAACCAGCAAATGGTTAGGGAAATTGTCACTGCATAAATCCTGCTCTTTTGCTATTTGTGATTGGGAGCCAGTGATTTTGTATTAGACCAATGAATGACTTCATCAGGCTGGTTACTGAAGCTGTTGAAGCTCATACAAAATTAATTTTACAAGTCACACCATAAAGGGAATCTCCACATATTTTTCCCTTTTTGAAATGTCCTCCCAGTTATCACGTTTAGTGTTGATTATTAAAGTGCAGTTTTTCAGCTGAAATGATCAAAGCTACTAATGAAAGGCTGTTCGTCAGCAGGTGCCTTTCCCATGGTTCTCAGACCTGTGATCACATGACCTTCATGATGGGCTGTCCTCCAGGTCTCAGGTGAGGCCCAGTGCATTGTGTGCCCAGAGGACTCACAGAGGCGCTGTAGGTTACGACCACCACCGAGAGGAAGCCGGCTGACACGTCTCCGAAAAAATGAAACAGAAAGTGCAAATTTTCCCAAAAAACCCAAAAAGAGTTCTTCCACTGCCCTTTCTCAGATGCAGAAAGCACCAAACTCACCTGCACACCATGCCACGTTTTGCAGCATCAGAATTGGCCCCTCTCTCTCTCTCTGTCTCTCTGTGTCTGTCTCTCTCTCTCACTGTCTCTCTGTCTCTGTCTCTCTCTGTCTCTGTCTCTCTGTCTCTCTATCTCTCTCTCTGTCTCTCTCTCTCTCTGTCTCTCTGTGTCTGTCTCTCTCTCTGTCTCTCTGTCTCTCTCTCTCTCTCTCTGTCTCTTTGTCTCTCTGTCTCTGTCTCTCTTTCTTTTTCCATCCCTCTCCCCCTTTTCTCTCTCTTTCCCTTCTGTATCATGTAACTTCTGAGACAGGAGAGGAAAATCAAAATATGAACATTCTCACAGGGACAGGGAAGAAA
>NC_050601.1:1093939-1098939 GCF_013368585.1 Megalops cyprinoides | reverse complement strand
TGCTCATTGTTTGCACACCTTTCCCTGGGGACTTGAACCTGCAGCATTCTGGTCTGCCATTTATAGTTTTACAGATCGCATAGAGTCTTTGTGTCTGTTTGGGAAAAAAAGGATCCCTGGCCACGCTCCTCCAAAAACAGAAGCAGGTGTTTAGAGTGTAAGCCTTCTTTCAGTGGGAGAGAAATCTTCCTTTCATCTCTGTTTCTGCCTCTGTCTGTGTGTGAGCAGCCTGAGTGCATGTCCCACAGGTCAGGGCTGCTTCCTGAGTTGTGCAGCAGGAAGGAGAATACCTCTCTGGGATAATCATAGCACCCCCTCCTGCCCCTGGGTCTCTGGGCTCTCCGGCTGGAGCAAGCGCATGCTAACTTAGCGGCTTTGTCACGCAGAAGGGAAAGATGACTGTGTGCCAGCCGCCACTATGCAGACAGGTTTGATGCCTGACATAATTTGGATGTTATCTCAACCCAGACTTCATTCTCAGGACAAAAAAACCATGGAATTTCCCACCTCTCTCTCTTGCTGGGTACTGAACATGGCCGGCCTGATAGCCACCTGCCACACAGGTTTCACCTGTAACATCATTCCATCTGTTCCACCTGCCAAACCTGTTACACCTGGAATATATCTTCTACCTGTCTGAGGAATGTAGTGGAGCTAAGCATCTTTTTTGTGGAGTGATAGTGTTTAACACCTGTTTTCATTTCCCTAGCATTGATCAGTACAGATCATTGTATTCTTGGTCAGATAAAAACTCTCTCTCATCTACGCAGACAAAGATGCGGATGTTGTATGCTGTATTGGCTCGCCTGATGGCACTACCATTCCTCTGAATGGTGCATCTTAACCAATCACTGTGTTGTAGCGAGCTGCTGTAAATGGCATCTTGTGACATCTTAAGCAGCACACAGAAAAAAGGATGATTTTTACAAGCGTTGAGTCAAAAGGACTGCCACTTGACTACAAAAACCCAACCCTTGAAGCACATAGAGGTCACAGTAACCCCTCAACTGCAAAATAATTGCTTAGTTAGAGTTAAGTTAAATTATTAGTTACCTTAAGCTGCACTGTTTAGCTACCTAGCAAGGTAGCTTTGAAGTCAGACTTCAGGCAGGCTTTTGACATGGACTTTAGTTTTTGCTAGAAAAAATCAAAAAATCTAAATAAAAACATGGATTTAAGTAAGGTTTTTAAATTCCGATGGACATTATTGATCTGTCAGAAGGTTATAGATCAAGGTAGAAGTTTAATGGAAAAGCTGAAATGCTAGTGAGCTCACTGGGTGAAAACTGCCTGGAGGGTTCACCAAACTCCAATGCAGGTTACTAACGGCAAAGCAGGAGTCAAAGGAGCTCCTTTGTGACCCAGGATTAATCAATGACGCTTAAGGGAAATATCAGAATTAGGCCTGGGAATGCGAGACAGAGGAGAGGATTACCCTCACAACAGCTGACAAGCTGACGAAGAGAACCGTTGGAAAGCTGTAAGCAGTGACGGAAGAAACTGGGAGAGGCTGTGGGGAGCCGTCGAAGCTCCTGGGAAACTGCAGTTCGGTGACGTCCCCTAGAAGAGCAGCGCATGTCGGGGAGGCTGCAAACCAAGGCCAGGGTACTCGTCCCGCTAAAACATCCAGAAAAGAGGCAGCTTACAGCATCACACAGCCAGGGAGGAGCTGCGGGCTGAGAATACAGGCCCAGATTCAGAGAGCCAGCCTGGGGCCTGGTGTGGAAACCACGGCGAGGTTGCTGCAGGCAGCTGGCTCAGCACCTGGAGGGGCTGGGGGACTAACAGGAGAACCGCAGAGACATGTCAGACAGCTCCGTCCTGCTGCGTCCCGCTCCGTCCCGCTCAGCAGCCTCCTGACACACCGCTCCTCGCCTACCCATTACCCCCGTCGTTTATACCGATGCGTCCCTGTCTGTGACGTGGGTGTGGCAGGGAAAGCACGCCGGCACCCGGCGCGGGCTATGCGTTACTCCCGCATCGATCGGTCAGCTCGTCGTCAGCAGTCATTATCTCCATTATGATCGTTAGCAACATGGAGACCTTTAATCTGCAAAATCTATGAGCTGCCTGTCATGGTCACATGGCTCCCAGGGCTTCGATTAGCAGCTCTGTGGGGTTACATTGCTGTGTTTTTGTGGCCTTGGTGCTTGGCTTTGTTTGCCTGTGAATCCCTCCCCTCTGACAGCAGAGCTCCTCTGGCTGCCTCTGTTTCCCCAGCTGTTCCACTCTGTGCTGTGTGGGGTTAGTGCTGTGAGTGTGGGTTTAGTGCTGTGAGTGTGGGTTTAGTGCTGTGAGTTTGGGTTTAGTGCTGTGAGTGTGGGTTTAGTGCTGTGAGTTTGGGTTTAGTGCTGTGAGTGTGGATTTAGTGCTGTGAGTTTGGGTTTAGTGCTGTGAGTTTGGGTTTAGTGCTGTGAGTGTGGATTTAGTGCTGTGAGTGTGGGTTTAGTGCTGTGAGTTTGGGTTTAGTGCTGTGAGTTTGGATTTAGTGCTGTGAGTGTGGATTTAGTGCTGTGAGTGTGGGTTTAGTGCTGTGAGTGTGGGTTTAGTGCTGTGAGTTTGGGTTTAGTGCTGTGAGTGTGGATTTAGTGCTGTGAGTTTGGGTTTAGTGCTGTGAGTTTGGATTTAGTGCTGTGAGTGTGGATTTAGTGCTGTGAGTGTGGGTTTAGTGCTGTGAGTTTGGGTTTAGTGCTGTGAGTTTGGGTTTAGTGCTGTGAGTGTGGATTTAGTGCTGTGAGTGTGGATTTAGTGCTGTGAGTTTGGGTTTAGTGCTGTGAGTTTGGGTTTAGTGCTGTGAGTGTGGATTTAGTGCTGTGAGTTTGGGTTTAGTGCTGTGAGTTTGGATTTAGTGCTGTGAGTGTGGATTTAGTGCTGTGAGTGTGGGTTTAGTGCTGTGAGTTTGGGTTTAGTGCTGTGAGTTTGGGTTTAGTGCTGTGAGTTTGGGTTTAGTGCTGTGAGTGTGGATTTAGTGCTGTGAGTTTGGGTTTAGTGCTGTGAGTGTGGGTTTAGTGCTGTGAGTTTGGGTTTAGTGCTGTGAGTGTGGATTTAGTGCTGTGAGTTTGGATTTAGTGCTGTGAGTGTGGGTTTAGTGCTGTGAGTTTGGATTTAGTGCTGTGAGTTTGGATTTAGTGCTGTGAGTTTGGGTTTAGTGCTGTGAGTTTGGATTTAGTGCTGTGAGTTTGGATTTAGTGCTGTGAGTTTGGATTTAGTGCTGTGAGTTTGGGTTTAGTGCTGTGAGTTTGGATTTAGTGCTGTGAGTTTGGATTTAGTGCTGTGAGTTTGGATTTAGTGCTGTGAGTTTGGGTTTAGTGCTGTTTTGGTTTAGTGCTTTGTCTTTTCTTTTCTCCTGAAGAGAAAACCTATTTCTAGGCACTCAACTTAAAATGAGCTCTGTCTATTCTGTGGCACTGCATGGCAAACTACTGGCTTATTTCCACAGATGGGAGAAGCAGAAAGGGGCCCTCTGAGGCGTTTCGCTGTGCTTATGTCATGAGTAAGCAGCTTCTTAATTACTTCCTGCTCCAGACCTCCGTTCACACAACGTTAATGTCCCATGGGAGGAACACTGAAGCACTGACACAATGTAGGAGGAAACTCGGTTTCCTTTAGAAAAAACCCAGAGAACCACCCCACATGTCTCAGCCTCTCAGTTATGGTATGACAGATCAACAACCAGATGCAGAGTACTCCCACACTAGCGTACCCCTGACTGGAGCAGTAAGTCATAGTCATCAAAAGCACCATGTTCCCAGAGTGCTCCAGCACCTTATTACAGCAAAGTAACTCCTGAACTGAGTCCATTCCACCCGTTTTAAGGGACAAAGCCACATTATTTTTTAGTACTACAGCCTTGGAGTAGTGTGGGAAGATCAGTCTTTGGGTTGAATAGCACTTTCCACTAACATGACTTGGCAGTTTTAATTGAATCCAGGTGACAGAAACAAGCACTGATCTTTCTAGTTCAGATAAAAATTGTGTTGCTTTAGTTATCAGTAAATACTGGCCAGAAATGATTATTGATCACGCATGAGGACCAAAGCACCTTAATCTTACACCTTAAGATTCTTTTGTAGAGGTTGATCCTCTCACCACGGTAACCATGCGACCCAGTAAGTTAGCCTCATAGGTTTTTCCAAATTAAATGATCTCTCCCGGCAAATACATCCTGGTTAACCATGTAGTTACTGGGCAGAGTCGCCTTGACATTAACTCTTCGCTGACTGGTGTGTGTGTGTGTGAGTGTGTGTGTGAGTGTGTGTGTGAGTGTGTGTGTGTGTGTGTGTGTGTTGTGAGTCAGATTTGATAAGAGTTTGGCAGCTGGGGATCACAGCCCCGTCACCATAGCAACAGAGAGCATCTCTGGAGGTTGCAGGGAGCTGTGTGTGGGACCACAGTATGGGGTCTTGTTTTTCAGCTTGTTGAAACTCTTTCAGGCACCGCAGGCATACTCACTTGTACACACACACCTCCATGCACACACACACACACCTCCATGCACACACACACACACACACACACACACACACACCTGCTGCTTTGGGAAATGGCATTATTATATTTCACTTTTCACCTTTCAGACACAATGAGGGAGCTGTGGGAGCCTGTGTGTGTGTGTGTGACTTGAGAGAGACGACGGAAGGGTAATAACTGTCAGCAGATAAGGAGGCAGACAGGGGGGAGGGGACAGATGATTATTTCCTGCCTGAACCATTAGTCTAATATAATAACATGCTTATGTCCTTTACTGCTCATTGCTTTGCATGTAAAGGGAATCACCCCTGAATGGTCTGCCTCCCTCTTTCTCTTCCTGTCCCTCTGTACCCCATGTTTGTCCTGCATTTTTCTCCCTGTGTTTTCCTACCCTATCCTCCCTGCCCCCCCCCCCCCCCCCGCCCCCTCTCTCTCTTAGGGTGCAGGTGGAGTTCTATGTGAATGAGAACACTTTCAAGGAGCGACTGAAGTTGTTTTTCATCAAAAACCAAAGATCCAGTAAGTGTTAG
>NC_050601.1:1078939-1088939 GCF_013368585.1 Megalops cyprinoides | reverse complement strand
TACTCTGAGAAACACATGCCCTACTGTGAGTAACACATTACTCTGAGAAACTCATGCCCTACTGTGAGTAACACATTACTCTGAGAAACACATGCCCTACTGTGAGTAACTCATTACTCTGAGAAACTCATACCCTACTGTGAGTAACACATTACTCTGAGAAACTCATGCCCTACTGTGAGTAACACATTACTCTGAGAAACTCATACCCTACTGTGAGTAACACATTACTCTGAGAAACACATGCCCTACTGTGAGTAACACATTACTCTGAGAAACACATGCCCTACTGTCAGCAACATTATGAGTTGCATTTGGTATTATGAGCTGAAAACATGCATTGCTATGAGAAGCATGTGCTTAACTGTACACTCTTATTACACATGCAACACAGAGAGCAGCGGCACCAAGAGGCACAGCTGCTCCTGCAGAGCACAGCAAACAGCGTCTGCAGTCTCAGTGAAGTAATCTTCTTCTTTCTCTTTCACACCCTCGCCTCAGGTGCCTGTTCCCTCCCTCAGAAACCTGTTCATCCCGGTCTTTCTGAACTGCTGGCTGGCCAAGCACGCACTGGAGAACATGATTGTGAGATCAACCGCAATAGCTGATTACATTATATTACTGGCATTTTAGCAGAAACTCTTATCCAGAGTGACTTACATTGGTTACAGTTTTTTACAATGTTATCTGTTTACAGAGTACAGTACAGTTTTACTGAGGCGGTTGTGGGTAAAGTATCTTGCCCAAGGGTACAACAGCACTGCCCCAGTGGTGAATCTAACCGGTAACCTTTCGGTCATGAGTCCTGCTCCTTAACCACTATGCTACACTGCCCACATATCTCCCTCTTTCTCTCCATCCATCCCACTCTCTGTCTCTTTCTGTTTCTCCATCCATCCCTCTTTCTTTCACTTACTCATTTCTTTTCACTTAATACAAACATCTCCAGATTTAAAATATGTATGTACGTATGTGGAATACGAGTAAAATGTATGTAAAGTATGTACATGTGTGGAATACCTGGCAACAGAAAGGCTGGCTGGTCTCTCTGACACGCAGAGGAGGGATCAGCCAGCAGCTGAAGCAGATGATCTGGTTCTGCCATCCTGGAGGTTCCTAAACCAGCTGGTGAGCTCCAGTGGAGGGTCCTTCATGCTGCCAGCAGGTTTAACCCATGCACTGAGAGGAGTGATTTCTGTGGCACAGAGGAGGGTCTCTCTCACACACTCGCTGACTGCTCCAGATGGTGGAATGTGATGGAGGTGATGGAAAAACTCGCTGAATGAGCTCAAAATGCATTTCTCCCTCACCTGCATTATTTTTGGGCTTAAATACAGGAGAGAGGAAAAAAACATCTGTGCATGTTCACTAATTACATTTCTGCAATGGCAAAAACGACTGTGTGAATCTAACAAGGCCTACAGAGATGGAGAGTGACTCACTCAGACTGCTTTAGTTTTAAGGACAATGATAATGGCTGGATCGAAACTGGAGCGTAATTTTGACAAAATGACCGTAAAGTGATGCAATGGGAAATGATGTACTTTGCCATATTACATTTATAGGGTTCCTGGCAATGTCCTTCCTGGGATTCCAGTTTTTCAAACGTACTTTTGTTCGGGTTTTTCTGCATTTGTCTGTTTTTTTATTTTGTTTTGTCTTTTCAGTGATGCTTTTTTTCTTGTCTTATTACTCTTCTCTGGAAAGGATATTCCTTTTTAAACAAACGATAAATAAGAAGCTTTTAATGATCAAAGTTTGTCCATCCATCCCTCCCTCTCTGTCTTTCTCATCTGCCTGTGGGTCTGTCAGTGTTTCTGTCTTTCTGTCTCTCTCTGTCTTTCAGTATATCCCACCCTCTCTTCCAGCCCCTCCATAGATATGTCTTGCTTCCAAAGAAAACACACACACACAGCAAGAAATGAGGCTCGAATAGCTGGGACATTCAAATAAAAGAGCCACATCTCTCTCTCTCCCTATCTCTCTCTCCCTCCCTCTCCCTCTCTCTCTCCCTCTCTCTCTCTCTCCCCCCTCTCTATTTCCTTCTCTCACTGCTTTCCAGCACAGATTTCTTTGCTAAATGGTACTGTACTGTAACTGTAAAATTCATGCATCCTAATGTCTGATAGATCCTGTTCTGAAATTGTTATTCAAAGCTAGCTAACTATGATACCTTGTTGTTACTAGAAAATTAATAGGTGTCAACAGTCATTCATTAAGAGGCAATAATCAGAATCCGATAAAACCTATTTCAAAAATCATGGGTTCACAAGCCCCTTGACAGTAGCCGTTACAACTCCATACAGAGAAACAGAACATTGTGTGTGCAGACTAACTTCTGAACAAATTTGAACATATTTCTTGTGTTATTGCCTTCAGTTGTGGGTATGGATTTTAATCAAAAGGCAGAACCTTTGTCTCTGACTCACAGAAGAGATGACAATACAACATTTTTAGACTGCTCTACACCACATTAGACTACTCTACACTACACTACGCTACACTACACTACACTACAACACCCTACACTACACTACACTGCACTACACTACACTACACTGCTCTACATTACACTAAAACACACTACTCTACACTACACTGCACTACACTGCTCTTCTCTACACTACACTACACTAAAGGCTACATTTCAACCAATGACTTCCAGTCTGTGAAAGGATGTACCTCAAAAAAAGTGCTGAATGCAGATGCATTGGGGTGCAGATGCATTGGGATGCATTGAGGTGCAGATGCATTGGGATGCATTGGGGTGCAGATACATTGAGGTGCAGATGCATTGGGATGCATTGGGGTGCAGATACATTGAGGTGCAGGTGCATTGGGATGCATTGGGGTGCAGGTGCATTGGGATGCATTGGGGTGCAGGTGCATTGGGATGCATTGAGGTGCAGATGCATTGGGGTGCAGATGCATTGGGGTGCAGATGCATTGGGATGCATTGAGGTGCAGATGCATTGGGGTGCAGATACATTGAGGTGCAGATGCATTGGGATGCATTGGGGTGCAGATACATTGGGATGCATTGGGGTGCAGATGCATTGGGGTGCAGATGCATTGGGGCACTCTTAGCCTGCACATATCCTGCCTGTATTTTCCCCCTCTTCTCATTCCTCATCAGGTCTGTGTGACCGGCATTACTTTCTCCCTCGGCTCTCAAGTTCAACTGATTGAAATCTGTGCCCCAGCTCCTCTCTGCCCCCTACATCCCTCCCTCCCTCTCTCTCTCACTCTCTCACCCTCTCTCTCTCCCTCTCTCTCTCTCACTCTCTCACCCTCTCTCCCTCTCTCTCTCCCTCTCCCTCCCTCTCTCTCTCCCCTTACTCTGACAGCTTCTGTGCAACTCATTATAGCAGATGCACTACTTTCTCTTTCATCCTGTTCTAGTGCTGCTTGTCTGTCTCCTCCAAGCCTCTCTCTCTCTCCCTCCCTCTCTCTCCTCCATCCGTCCCTCCCTCCCTCTCTCTCCGTTTCTCTCTCTCCCTCTCTCTGTTCCTCTCCATGGTGGCTTTATCTCTGCTGTGAATTATTTTTTTCATTACCATATGCCTTTTCCCTATTTGTTTGCAATTCCTCTCTCTTTTTTCCTTTCTCTCTCACACGGCCTCTCTCTCTGTCTCTTATCCCCCCCCCCCCCCCCCCCCCCCCCTCCAGTTCAATTCAGTTCAAGTAGCTCTATTGACCTGACAAAGAAACGTGTGTTACAAAAACACAACCATATTTTCAGCAACCATTACTAATTAATTTTAAATACTACAAGCCACAAATAGGACATGTACTAGGTAAAAAGGTAACTCCATAACAAATTAATAATGCAGTAAATACATTTGAAAATAATAACATCATTATTTAGTTATTCATGTTAAGTCACTGAAGTTCCCAGCCTGTGCCTTCAGTTGAGACAAGCACTGATATGCTTGGCTGCCAATGTTGGGTACCTTTTTCTATTCTAAAGAGGAAGATCAAACTTTGACTCTGCAGTGCAGCATTGTTAAAATAAATTGATTTATTTCTTTGCATTTTATATTCTGTATTGAACTGCAACTGTGATCCAACCTCTTGCAGATCTCAGCCTGTGCTCTCTGGAGAGCCAGGGCTACCTGTGTCGGCCTGTCTGTGTGTCTGTCCCTGTGTCAGCCTGTCTGTGTGTCTGTCCCTGTATCGGCCCGTCTGTGTGTCTGTCCCTGTATCGGCCTGTCTGTGTGTCTGTCCCTGTGTCAGCCTGTCTGTGTGTCTGTCCCTGTATCGGCCCGTCTGTGTGTCTGTCCCTGTATCGGCATGTCTGTGTGTCTGTCCCTGTATCGGCCTGTCTGTGTGTCTGTCCCTGTGTCAGCCTGTCTGTGTGTCTGTCCCTGTGTCGGCCTGTCTGTGTGTCTGTCCTGTCTGTGTGTCTGTCCCTGTGTCGGCCTGTCTGTGTGTCTGTCCCTGTGTTGGCCTGTCTGTGTGTCTGTCCCTGTGTCAGCCTGTCTGTGTGTCTGTCCCTGTGTCGGCCTGTCTGTGTGTCTGTCCTGTCTGTGTGTCTGTCCCTGTGTCGGCCTGTCTGTGTGTCTGTCCTGTCTGTGTGTCTGTCCCTGTGTCGGCCTGTCTGTGTGTCTCCCTGTATCGGCCTGTCTGTGTGTCTCTCCCTGTGTCAGCGTGTCTGTGTGTCTCTCCCTGTCTCTCTCTCTCTCTGTTCAGTTTTAATGTTCTTCTGTAGATGTAAGGCTAAATGCTGAAGTGTAGTGGTCTCTGTTACAGAACGACCTGCACCGAGCGATCCAGCGGACTCACTCCGCCATGTTCAACCAGGTTCTCATTCTCATCTGCACCCTGGTCTGCCTCATGTTCACCTGGTGGGTCACAGGGGACAGGGACAGGGACGGGGACGGGGGGGCAGGAAGCCGAGAGGGTGGTGTAGAAGGATGATGTGAGGGAGACACACACACCCACTCACATATAAACACACACAGTGACACACAACGCACACCACATGCGCACACACACACATGCTCACTCCCTCTCCCTCTCTCCCTCTCTCTCTCAGTATCTGTGGTATACAGCACCTGGAGAGGGCGGGGAATAACCTCACCCTCTTCGACTCTCTGTACTTCTGTGTGGTCACCTTCTCCACCGTCGGATTCGGGGACGTCACCCCCCAGATCTGGCCCTCCCAGCTGCTGGTGGTCATCATGATCTGTGTGGCCCTCATCGTGCTGCCCATACAGGTGAGTAACCACGCCTTGTCACCCCACCCCTGTACAGGTGAGTGACCACGCCCTCTCACCCCACCCCTGTACAGGTGAGTGACCACGCCCTCTCACCCCACCCCCATACAGGTGAGTGACCATGCCCTCTCACCCCACCCCTGTACAGGTGAGTGACCACGCCCTCTGTATTCACACTAATATGATCTGCAGCCCTGTGTGGCCGCTGTCTCTGTGCTCAGCCCCCACCTGTTCCTCTCCGGTGGCTCTTTCTAAACTGGCCCTGCAGGTGTTTCCTCTGGTATTAGGGAGGGGGGTGGGGGGTGAAGGAGAGGCACAGTAGCTTTAATGCATGGTGTGTGGGTCAGATGACACACAGAGGCTGGGGAGGCCGGCGGGGGGGGAAGCTGGACAGGAAATGGCACTCAGACACACAGACCTCCTGCTCTGTCTTTCATCTCAAAATACCCCTGACATTTCCCGTTCCCACTCCATCACCCGAGTGCTGTAGGGTGAATCGGTAACCTGCCAGACAGGAGGGCCCCAACAACTGTACCCCACAAGCAGCTTCTGCATCCCCTGCCCCCTCCCCCCCCCAACCTGACTGCCTACCACAACCAGTAACTCTTCTGTCCCCATCACCTGAGAGTCTCTGTGTTCCCTCTCTCTCTCACCCTGTGTCTCCCTCTCTCTCTCTCACCCTCTCCGTCTCTCACCCTCTCTCTCCCTCTCTCTCACTCTCTCTCTCTCTCACCCTCTCCCTCTCTCCCTCTTTCTCTCTCTCCCTCCAGTTTGAGCAGCTGGCCTTCCTGTGGATGGAGAGGCAGAAGTCTGGAGGGAACTACAGCCGGTACCGGGCCCAGACGGAGAAGCACGTGGTTCTGTGCGTGAGCTCCCTGAAGATCGACCTGCTCATGGACTTCCTCAACGAGTTCTACGCCCACCCCAGACTGCAGGTGCGTCTCTATGGCGATGCACTGTGGCAATCTCACCACAATATCATGCCTGCTTAGGCTTGGCACCAGGGGGCAGGGCACGGTTCAATCAGGGCAGGTTTGGCTGGGGGGGTTCCTCCTTGTGGGGGGTCTGCAGGATGCCAGGTTTTGATCTAGGCTGGATTATGGCAGAGATTCCTCACCCAACAGCCAAAAAGGTGAAAAATACCATTATGTGAAAACAGAGAGAGAGAGTGTGTGTTAGTGTGCTGACAGCAGTGCAGCAGTGTGTGTGTGTATGTGTGTGTGTGTGTCTTTGCAGGACTACTATGTGGTGATCCTGTGTCCAGCGGAGATGGACATTCAGGTCAGGAGGGTTCTGCACATCCCCCTGTGGGCCCAAAGGGTCATCTACCTGCAGGGCTCCGCCCTCAAGGACCAGGACCTGATGAGGGCCAAGTGAGTAACCCCCACTCTGCCGTCTGCAAATAAGCCTGAAGGGCAGCCATGCCTCATAACTGTGTGTTTTGACAAGCGCTAGCACATACCTCATCAGCTGCTCAAGATGTTCTGGGGGGGTCAGGCACGTGAACATATAACCCCTCCCACCTCAGATTACAGGCTCAAAAACCAAAGTTTTGATTGACAGATTTGTCACATGTCGCCTTTGGTTTGCTGTCTGTAAGATGACTAAACCCCGCCCTCTTTTTCTCCTGTCTATCTGCTCCTCCTCTCTCTTCTACTAACCTGCCATGCCTGTCTCCACTTCCTGCTGTGGCCCCGCCCCTCCCATGCCATTGGCTGAAGGATGGATGATGCGGAGGCCTGCTTTATCCTCAGTAACCGGTTTGAACTGGACCGCATTGCTGCTGTAGGTCACTCTCTTTCACTCCACTGCTCTCCTTCCTGTCTTTCTCACTCTCTTCTTCCTCTTTCACCTTCTCTTACACTCTCTCCTCCCTCTCTCCCTTTCTTGCTATAATTTGGTTGACTCTAGTGGTATTGGTCACAGTCGTGCTGTCCTGAGGCTGTTTAGTGTTAGTAGGTGTTGTCGCTGTGACTCTTATTTGGACATTTGGCATTTCAGGGCTGATATTATATCAGGACTATGACATGTTTCATTAGTTTTTAAGTGTTTCTGGAATTCCATGGCTCTCCCTCTTCCTCTCTCTCCCCCTCCCTCTCCCTCTCCGTGTTTTGAATGAGACTCAGTGCACTGCTACAGCGTTAGAAAAGATCAGGTGACTAATTTAGTGGTGAGAGAGCATCTCTGGTTGTTACTGTGTCGAACAGTGATGAGTTTTGCAGCTAATGGCCCTGCCTCTCTGTCTCAGGACCACCAGACCATCCTGAGAGCATGGGCAGTGAAGGACTTCGCCCCAAACTGTCCCCTCTACGTCCAGATCCTCAAACCCGAGAGCAAATTTCACGTCAAATTTGCAGGTCAGAAAAACAAGGTTGAGATCTCCTGCACAGAGCGCTGTAACTGCAGTCTGTGATCTATACAGAGCGCTGTAACTGCAGTCTGTGATCTATACAGAGCACTGTAACTGCAGTCTGTGATCTATACAGAGCACTGTAACTGCAGTCTGTGATCTATACAGAGCCTGTGATCTATACAGAGCACAGTAACTGCAGTCTGTGATCTATACAGAGCCTGTGGTCTATACAGAGCGCTGTAACTGCAGTCTGTGATCTATACAGAGCACTGTAACTGCAGTCTGTGATCTATACAGAGCACAGTAACTGCAGTCTGTGATCTATACAGAGCCTGCGATCTATACAGAGCACTGTAACTGCAGTCTGTGATGTATACAGAGCCTGTGATCTATACAGAGCACAGTAACTGCAGTCTGTGATCTATACAGAGCGCTGTAACTGCAGTCTGTGATCTATAGAGAGCCTGTGATCTATACAGAGCGCTGTAACTGCAGTCTGTGATGTATACAGAGCCTGTGATCTATACAGAGCGCTGTAACTGCAGTCTGTGATCTATACAGAGCACTGTAACTGCAGTCTGTGATGTATACAGAGCCTGTGATCTATACAGAGCACAGTAACTGCAGTCTGTGATCTATACAGAGCCTGTGATCTATACAGAGCACAGTAACTGCAGTCTGTGATCTATACAGAGCCTGTGATCTATACAGAGCACTGTAACTGCAGTCTGTGATCTACAGCCCCGCCCAGCCCCTTCCCCGCTGTCACACGGCAGGACCAGCCCTACTCTCATCCCAGACTGCTGAGATCTACCAATGTGAGCTGCAGCTCAGATGGAAACTCAGACAGAAATAGCACTGAATGATGCTATTCGATAGACAGCTACTGCCACCCCCCTCACCACTGCAGGGCCAGAATTTAATTTAAAAAATGTCTTACTTATTTTTTTATGTTTCATTAGTTTTGCGCTTTCAAAGACTTACCAGATTATGGCTTGCATGGGTTCATCCTTCAACCCCAGCATCAGTGCCTGGCCAGGCATTTGGAAATGGAGGTGCGCGAAGTGACTCCAGGAAGAGCCAGCCGTCGGGGAGGAATTTAAGTGACACACAGAGAGCAGATAAGGATGCTGGGCTGTGCTTTGACGTAGCCATCCTGATCTGAATTTGTCTCAAAGTTCATATGCAGTGCAACACTGCTGCAAAACTCTTTAACTTCTGATAGCTGAGTTCATTGGATCCCAAGCCTTAAGTAATTAGTTGATATGGCTTACAGCCATTAAACTGAATCATAAATGCTAAGGAAGCAAAAGGCCATTGTAGGGATTTTAATCTGTATAGACTTTTTTCCACTTTCTGTGTAGGCCTACATTACATTACATTACATTACTGGCATTTAAGGTTACAATTTTACATGTTATCTATTTATACAGATGAATATTTTCTGAGGCAATTCTGGGTTAACCACCATACCCAGGGGTACAACAGCAGTGCCCCCATCAGGGATCAAACTGGCAACCTTTGGGTTACGAGTCCTGCTCCCTGCCACTATGCTATGCAGACCGGTGAACTGCTGTGAGTGGAAGATGGTAGTGTTGGGGTGAAGTGAGGCAGGATATCACCCCTCTGCCTCTATCTCCTCCTCCAATCAACACTGACTGTGCTGTGAAAGTGTGTCAGTAGATGATATTAATTGGTGTTATGGGGCTAAGAGACGGAGTGTTGTAAATACAGCGCATTGAGGAGAGTTCACCCAGCCGTACACACAGTACACTCTGTGTGTATCAGAGGAAGAGAGACACAGAAAACACAGCCCAGTGGGAAAAAGCCCGTAATCACCTCTCTCCTGTGTGGTGTGTCCTTGCCAGAGCCCAGGCCAGTAACCAGTTTCTGTGTTCAGCTACTTTACTGAAGCAACAGTGCTGATGGGAGGGTAAAAAAGGGGACACAGTGAGTGTGTGTGTGTGTGTGTGTGTAGATGTTTAGTGTAGACTGTTCAGTCTCTGCACAGCAATAATGAGTATATTATAGTAAACGAGACCTAGAAGAAGGTACATTGTCAACACTGATAATGACTTCATTGATGGAACAGTGTTGACACACCCTCCCACCCACACACACACACACACACACACACACACACATACACACACACACACACACATACACACATACACACACACACACACACACGCACACACACACACACACCCACACACATACACACCCACACGCACACACACACACACACGCGCGCACACACACACACACACACACGCACACACACACACACACATGCACACACACACACACACACACATGCACTCCTATATCCAGCATGGTACTGTGGATCAGTGATCAGTGTGTTAGTGTCTGTCTCACTGCCCTGCTGCTGTGTCCTTGTGTCTGCAGATCATGTGGTATGTGA
>NC_050601.1:1041439-1073939 GCF_013368585.1 Megalops cyprinoides | reverse complement strand
CTCTCCCACCCTCTGAAATCACTCCTTCATTAAACAGCCCTCTCTCCCCCAGGCCTGCCACCATGTCCCGTATGAGGACGCGCGCTCCTACGGCTTTAAGAACAAGCTGATCATCGTGTCAGCGGAGAGTGCCGGGAACGGCCTCTACAACTTCATCGTCCCGCTGCGGGCTTACTACCGGCCCAGGAAGGAGCTCAACCCCATCGTGCTGCTTCTGGAGAGCCCGTGAGTCTGCGGCCGTAGGGCGTGGCCACGGAGACCACCTGACCCCAGACTACAGCCAGGCACAGCAGGGAAGGGATTATTTTACAACCTCACTCCCGTTAGAACACATTATTGTAACATTATCATAAAATACATCATGCCTCTTTATATAAACGTGACTACAATAATGAACATCAAATGCAGTAAAGCAATAAAAAGCAATAAGCAATAAGAATGTAACCGAAGACTCTGCCTTTCTGCGTTATAATCCAAACTCTATCCATGCACCTCTTTACCTGTCTCAATCCCATTCATATCAATTCAACGAGTACTGCCAAAGCAGCCGGATACAGTACAGCGCAAGGCAAATGAGCAGCATGCACAGATAGACGTGAATATTGAAAATAACGTAATAATATATATATATAATTAAGAAAAGTAATGCTGAGCAACAGCGTAACAAAATGTACTCACTTCAGTCAGCGTATCCCATTCCTGCGGTACTGAGCTCACTGTGTGTCTCTCTGACTGGGACATGAAGCTATCTCTCAATCATCTATCTCAGTCTCCTTCTCTCCCTCTCTCCCTCCCTCTCTCAGACCTGAGGCCCACTTTCTGGAAGCGATCAGCTGGTTCCCCATGGTCTTCTACACAGTGGGGTCTATTGACAAGTATGAGAGTGAGAGACACCTGCAGCCTGTGTGCTGTGCTGTGCTGTGCTGTGCTGTGTTGTGCACCTGCCCCATCCCCCCTTTCAGCGCACTCTCTCTCTCACTCTCTCTTTCTCTCTCTCTCTTCCTCTCCTTCTCTCTCTCTCTCTCTCTCTCCCCCTCTCCCTCCCTCTCTCCTCTCTCCCTCTCTCCCTCCCTCTCTCCTCTCTCCCCTCTCCCTCTCTCCCTCCCTCTCCTCTCCCTCTCTCCCTCCCTCTCTCCTCTCTCCTCTCTCCCTCTCTCCCTCCCTCTCTCCTCTCTCCCTCTCTCCCTCTCTCCTCTCTCCAGCCTGGACATCTTGCTGCGCTGTGGGGTCACGTCTGCCCACACCATGGTGGTGGTGGACAAGGAGAGCTCCATGATTGCTGAGGAGGACTACATGGCGGACGCCAAGACCATCGTCAACGTGCAGACCCTTTACAGGTGAGTCACCTGCCTCAGGAGCTGCCAGTGTCCTGAGGGTACAGAGAGAGAGAGAGAGAGAGACGGATTGCATGTACTGTGTGTTTGTGTGCGTGATCTAGAAAGAGAGAAATGGATTGTGTGCAGTGTGTGTGTGTGTGTATGAGTGGATATGTCTTTATGTCTCTCACCCCTCCTCCCCCCCCAGACTGTTTCCTGCTCTCAGCATCATTACAGAGCTGACCCATCCCGCCAACATGCGCTTCATGCAGTTCAAGGTGAAGGACCACTACTCCCTCGCCCTGTCCAAACTGGAAAAGGTGAACAGCTGTTTATTGATTTATGAGGTTTTAAAAAGTCCAACATCAGTAGCAGGGCCAAAGGGAATGGGAAATTCCAGAGAACTCCAGATAAATAATATTTGAGTAAAGCTTTGATGACACAGAAAATGTGCATCACTTTAAAACCAGTGAATGAATATGACTCAGATCCAGTAGCGCTATGCGAGTCAGAATCTCTCAACACTTTGAGCTGTTAAACAAACCCCTTGCTGGAGGTAACTGGTGCGACACAGAAAGGTCTCCCCCTGTCCCCCCTGACTCACTGTGTCCGGGTTCCCGTCCTGGCCCTGCAGAAGGAGAGGGAGAAGGGCTCCAACCTGGTCTTCATGTTCCGCCTGCCCTTCGCTGCAGGAAAGGTGTTCAGCGTCAGCATGCTGGACACTCTGCTGTACCAGGTAACCCTGACCCCTGACCTCTCCCTAAAGCATGCTGGGAACTCCACTCCTCCGTGCTACGCTAATGTGTGTGTCGGTGTCTGTTTGTCAGTCCTTTGTCAAGGACTACATGATCTCCATCACTAGGCTGTTGCTGGGCCTGGACTCCACACCCGGGTCTGGATTCCTCTGTACAGTGAGTATGCACGCACATACACAGAGGAATATAGCGTCCCTGAGGTGGTTCTGCATGTGGCCTTGATGAAGCAGTCTCTGAGGATGACAAAGGTGGGGGTGGTATTGTTGAGCAGATGAAGATCACAGAGGACGACCTTTGGATCCGGACCTATGGTAGGCTTTACCAGAAGCTGTGCTCCTCGACAGGAGACATCCCCATCGGCATCTACCGCACCGAGTCCCGCATGGTACCTGTGTCAGAGGTAAACACCTGTCTCCAAATGTCCAGCCCACCCTGCCTGCTTTAGGTACACTAATAGTTCCTGTCTACACCTGTTTAAATGATCCCACCTGCTTTAGGTATACATGTCTGACACTGCAGTTTTACCAAGATATTGTGATATTGCTTATGACTGCTGTTTTAAAGGGGATATAGATTAAATGTGATGTAGTTACACATATGCTATTTTAAATGTGATGTAGTTACAAATATGCTATTTTAAATGTGATATAGTTACACATAGGCTATTTTAAATGTGATGTAGTTACACATATGCTATTTTAAATGTGATGTAGTTACAAATATGCTATTTTAAATGTGATATAGTTACACATAGGCTATTTTAAATGTGATGTAGTTACACATATGCTATTTTAAATGTGATGTAGTTACACATATGCTATTTTAAATGTGATGTAGTTACACATATGCTATTTTAAATTTGATGTAGGTACACATATGCTATTTGAAATATGATGTAGTTACACATATGCTATTTTAAATGTGATATTGTTACACATATGCTATTTTAAATGTGATATTGTTACACATATGCAATTTTAAATGTGATGTAGTTACACATATGCTGTTTTAAATGTGATGCAGTTATGTACTGTATTTTCTAGTCTCAGGTGTCCATTAACGTTGAGGACTATGAGGACACGCGTGAGACACGAGAGCCCCTCCTCTTTAGGGCGGGGCCTCATCGTAACTCCACCTCCTCAGAGCCACCTTCCTCCTCCGAGCACCCCCTCCTGCGCCGAAAGAGCATGCAGTGGGCGCGGCGCCTGAGCCGAAAGAGCGGGCGGGGCCCGGGCGGGGCCAAGGGCCCGGGGAGCGCCGCAGAGAGGATCAGCCAGCAGAGGCTGACACTGTTCCGCCGCTCCGAGCGGCAGGAGCTCAACGCCCTGGTGCGCACGCGCATGAAGCACCTGGGCCTGTCGCCCTCCGGATACAGTGAGTGCATGTGTGCGCGTGTGTCTCTGTGTGTGCGTGCGTGCGCATGCGTACGGTGGCAGTGTAGCATAGTGGGTAAGGTACTTAACCCAGAATTGCCTCAGTAAATATCCAGCTGTATAAATGGATAACATTGTAAAGAACTGTAACCTATGTAAGTCGCTTTTGTCTGTCAAATGAATAAATGTAAATGTAAATGTGCGTGGTTCAGCTGCCCCCTTGTGGATTCTGAGCATACATGTCAAGTACTAAATGTCAGAATGAAGAGAAGTTCACCTGTGGTGTTGCACTGTACTGTCGTTTGTTCCTGGCTGTGTGTAGATGTGTGTCTGAGTGCGACACGCTTCTGTAAGTGAACTCTCTGCCATCATCTTTTTCTCTGAAAACCCCCGCATCTGCAGCTTTGCTCTCCTGTGTGATGCATTTCCTGTGTCTTATGTTGTGCTTCCTGTGTCAGATGGAGTCACAGACCAGGGCAACACGCTGTCCTACATCCTCATCAACCCCTCCCCCGACACACGGCTGGAGCTGCAGGATGTTGTGTGAGTATATGCTGTCACTGTGCGTTTGCTTTATGTTGTGTACTTTACATCACGAACGAGAAACACGGAGAAGCAGACAGAAAACGCCCAGGAAAGCATATGCATCTATTGTGTATGTATGTGTCTAAGTCTGTGTGTGCTCTGTATGAGTGTGTATGAAAGAACATGTGTGTGTGTGTGTATGTGTGTGTGTATGTGTGTTTGTGTGTGTGTGTAAGTACTTCCATGACTCTGGTGTGTGTCCACTCTACCTCGTTGTTCTGCAGGTACCTGGTGCGGCCCGACCCGCTGTCCCTGGTGTCTGGGGGCAGGGTCGACCAAAAGCCCAGCGGGGGCCTCCGGTTTGACACCCACCTGTGAGCACAGGAGTGGAAGGAGCGAAAGAATCAGAGGAAGAAGAGGAAGGAGGGAGGAGGAAGGGCAGAAGGGAGAGGGGACTCTGGTTACTTAGACGCCTTTACACTCTACTGCAGAAATTTAGTTTCCAAAGAGGGGGGGGCCTCTGCTGTATGTGCTCAGTTATATGACTGTGTGCATGTCTGTGTGTGTGTGTGCGTGTGCGTGTGCGTCTGCGTGTGCGTGTGTGTATGTGTGTGGATGTGTGTGTGGGGATGTATGTGTGTGTTTGTGTGTGTGGGGATGTGTGTGTGTGTTTGTGTGTGTGGGATGTATGTGTGTGTTTGTGTGTGTGTGTATTTGTGTGTGTGGGATGTATGTGTGTGTTTGTGTGTGTGGGGATGTGTGTGTGTATTTGTGTGTGGGGATGTGTGTGTGTGTTTGTGTGTGTGGGATGTATGTGTGTGTTTGTGTGTGTGGGATGTATGTGTGTGTTTGTGTGCGTGTATGTGTGTGTTTGTGTGCATGTGTGTGTGTATATGTATGTGTGTGTGTGTGAGTGTGTTTGTGTGCATGCGTGTGAGTGTGTTTGTGTGCATGTGTGTGTGTGCGTGTGAGTGTGTTTGTGTGCATGTGTGTGTGTGTGTGTGTGTTTGTGTGCATGTGTGTGTGTGTGCATGTGTGTGTGTGTGTGTGTGTGTGAGTGTGTTTGTGTGCATGTGTATGTGTGTATGTGCATGTGTGTGAGTGTGTGTGTATATGCATGTGACGAGCATGCATAAGAAGTAAATCACTGCCATTAATATTTGATTGCCAAACGAACACTTTGCCAAGCGGGTTTTGGAAGGGGGCAGACGTGTGTTTATTCAGTGGGAGGGATGGGCGCGAGCTGGCCTGCAGGGAGAATGGGGAGGGACACAGCGCCCTGGAGCACAGCCCCTTCACACATCACTGAAAATATGTACATATTAAAAACAAGTAAACCTGCGTCTTGTGTGGTGTTCTGTGCCGTGTGACGCCGAGTCTTTGGCAGAGCATTGGATCGAGGGTTTCACTGATTCTTTTATTCCTCTGAACATGTGTAACAATGGCATGCAAATGGCCAAAGGATTGTACTGTGTGCAACAGGTGCATAAGCGTACCTGTCCCTCCCATAATGCTACCCATTTAACCAGCCTTTCAGAGTCCCTGTCTACACCTGGTATTAAAATGCATCTGACCGTGATCGGATTTGCAGAGCCGTCAAAACCATTTCTGACAGTGCGTCACCATACAGGCCTTCACCTATAACCACATATAAAAAAACCGCAGCAGCCACATTTAGCTTGTGTATTAAAACGGTACCTCTGCGACAGTACTGGGTGAAGCGACTGGCATACAAACAGGAAAGTGTGCTGCCAACGGGCCAGCATCTCAGTGCCGGCAGTGAGGACGATGTTCTCCCTCCAGTCCTGCCTTCACCCGCAGGCCTCTGTGCATCGTTACGCCGTTAGCTAAGGCCGCCCACATGAACGCTGTATACCCGTTTGCGTTGGCGGCGTCTCCGTTTGCACGAATGCAGGTCACTACCGTGGCCGGGCTGTTCCTCGGCAATGAGAACATTGGCCCCACGCACTCAGGGGCACATCTTGTCCGCTCTTGACGTTGTTTCAAGAGTGTCAGAGCGCCGCCTTCGCCACTGGAAACAATAAATGGCCCAATGGAAGTGCTACTGAAATATTTCAGAATCAGCAGATACTAAATGGAGCTACAAAACTGATAATAAAAAACATCAGTCAGTCAGTTTTTTCATGTTATTTGTAAACTACACCCACCTTTACTGGCTACGATTTTACATATTACAAGAGAAAAGAGAAATCCAATCACATTGCGGACAATGGGGACACATTTGGGATGCATTTTACTACAGGTGAAAAACGCACCCAGAATGATGCATAACCTGCCTCACATACTGCTGCGATATTCACCTGTCTTTCACAACGCCACCTCACTGAAGTGCTTCACACAAAGTGGTCTGTCATTCCTGAGCCTCATAACCTTAGTGTGTACAATGGTGGTATCAGCTAACTAACCACATATGTTTACATTCAATCAGTGTTCATCCTTAACTTTGATGATAACATCCATATCTTTCCTAATGAAAAACTTCATCTGCAGGTATGAAAAAGGCCTTTGTGCTGTTATTCATTGTGTGTGGGAATGGTGTGGAGCTAAAGGGGTTAAAGGTTTCTCTCTGGTGTTACAGTAGAGCTGGGATGTAAACAGCTTCATCCAGGAGCAGCTGTTTGCCTGAAACCCGCTGCCTCTCTCCTCAGAGGAAGTCCCGATCACTGCAAACTGCTCCTCTGTCTCTAACCCACAGCGCTTAGTCACTCTATCAACACTCAGAGATTAGAAAAACATTTATATCTGTTTAATTCACGGCCTAACGTATCCAAACAAAGAGCGTCATGGGTACTCCTTTAAAGCTGAGGAGAGTTACCACACCCATCCGCCTTCACAAATACACACACACACACACACACACACACATACACACTGCAAGATGAGACTGTGTCACACTGGTTGAGATTAACCAGTCTCCATTTGCAGTGCCACTGCGTTAACACACAGTCATTCTCCGCTCCATCATGGGCTCCGTCAGCCTCCCTGCAGCCTCTGCACCGTGTCCCACACAGGCCTCTCTCTGCTCGGTGTTTGCTGTGCTCTGATTGGCTGCTGGACAGGACGATAAGAGGGCGTCTCTCCCGGCAGCTCACACGGCTCCGTCTTCTCACAGCTCATCACAATCTTTTGGGTCTCTCTCAACGCCAATGAAAACCCGCCAGGATCCGCCAAGATCTGCCACCCGCCGGATATTCCCAGCTCCCCCCAACCCCTTCACCCCATCCCATCATGCCCCATTCTCAGCTGCGGAGGCAGAACGTGACTCAGCACAAACCCCAGCCCTTTGTGTGACTCAGGGTGTGGCTAAGCAGCAGAATAAACAACCGCTACAGGAGTGTATAAAGGAAGGCGGTTGTGAGCCCCAGACGGAGAGAGACGCACAGACACGCAGCACCTGCAGCTGAGAGAGGGAGAGACCCAGCACGACGATGGCAGTGAGTAAAGTTCAAAGTGTCCTGATCACTGGAGCCAACAGGGGTTTGGGTTTGGAGATGGTGAGGCAGCTGGCGGAGTCGTCCGGCCCCGCCCGCCTGGTGTTTGCAACGTGCCGTGACCCCAATGCCCCAAAGTCAAAGGTGAGAAGTGAGCAAACAGGTATGGGCTCCAGGGCCGTTTCCAGAAACTTCCAGAAATCTGCCCTCTTCTTCCCTGTCTTCTGCCCATATTCTCTCTATTTTTACCTCTCAAAGGTGTTTACAAAAAAAAGTACCTGAACACAGCGTCTGAGAGACGCTGAGCGGTTTGGTTAATTATTTATCATGAACCCTATGGTTATTATTCCTCTCCATCCTGCTGTTTGTTTAATAGTGTTCATAGTGGCTGTTTCAGTGTCTCAGGATTCTGCTGTCATCCCGCAGGACTTGCAGGAGCTGGCAAAGAAGCACCCCAAAGTGGTCACTGTCCTCCGACTCGGTAAATTCACTCTTTCATCACCCGGTCTGAACCTGATGAGCGATCCGAACCATTTCCAGGCCTAACCCCCGCCATGTGGGCGGAAAGCTCACACTGATCTGTGGTCAGCTCACAGGGGGAAAATCCATCTATGGTCTTTGTGACCCTGTTGGCTGTGGGAGACCTTCTGATCTGGGTCAAATTTAGGTCCAGATGGATTTCAAATGCAACGTGCTTTGTGGTTGGGAAGCAGCCCCCTCCCGAAAAGAAAACAGGTAGAATGATAAGACTGGTTCTCCAGCCTGACCTCCTCAGCAGCTGCTGAACCCGATGCGAGTTAGCCTCTGGCCAAATTTGTTTAGCACCCACGATGTCAGTTGGAGGGCAGGGGCTGGGTGGCTGAAATCTGGTGACACATCAGAAGAAGGCGTGCTTCCTCTTTTTATCGGTTGGCTACCTGTTGGTTTGCAGTGATTTGGTTGGAGGACTGGCTGAAAATTCTCCAGCACTGATCTTTGCTAGAATCCCTGACAGACTGAGAGTTGACTGACACCTCTGCCTCCACCCACACAGATGCCACAGACCCCCGCAGTGTGAAGGAAGCCTCCAATCAGGTAGGGCTGCGCCTGCAGGGGGGCGGGCTCAACCTGCTGGTGAACAACGCTGGTGTGCTGACCCACGGGACCCTGCAGACCACCAGCAGCCAGGACATGCAGGACGCCTTCAACAGCAACGTACTGGGTCCCATGTGCGTCACCAAGGTGGGTGGGGGGGTCATGGTGGTGAGGGTGAGGTGGGGGGGGGTCATGGTGGGGGGGAGGTCATGGTGGGTGTTGCACTGGCAGCTGTATTGAGTTTTTTGTAATGCTGTTTATTCTAATATCAGTTAAATCAATTTACCCTCAGGAGCTCTGTGCCGATGTCCATGCAAAGGGCAGTTTATCAGACCAAAGCTCACTTTAAAACTGACATTAAAATCTGACATTAAAACTTTAATGAGGAATTGATTGACTGACCCTAATTAACCCAGATGAAATATATTTCAACACAAAGTGAATTTAAAGCTTATTTTAATATGTCGGGCATTCGCATAAAAATGTGCAGTAGGGCTATGAATGCGCAGTAGGGCTGCATTAATGCGCAGTAGGGCTGCATTAATGCGCAGTAGGGCTGCATTAATGCGCAGTAGGGCTGCATTAATGCGCAGTAGGGCTGGATTAATGCGCAGTAGGGCTGCATTAATGCGCAGTAGGGCTGCATTAATGCGCAGTAGGGCTGTATTAATGCGCAGTAGGGCTGCATTAATGCGCAGTAGGGCTGCATTAATGCGCAGTAGGGCTGCATTAATGCGCAGTTGGCCTGGATTAATGCGCAGTAGGGCTGCATTAATGCGCAGTAGGCCTGGATTAATGCGCAGTAGGGCTGGGATGGGTGGGGTGGGATGCGCCGGGCTGATCAGAGTTGCCCTCCTCAGGAGTTCCTGCCCTACCTGCGCACGGCGGCCCAGGCCAGCGGCCAGCCCGGCATGTCCTGCAGGAAGGCGGCCGTCATCAACATCTCCACGCTGCTGGCCTCCATGGCTTCCGTCTCCCAGGCCTACGCCTTCTTCCCCGCCTTCTCCTACCGCGTCAGTAAGGTATGAGTCTGAGCGCACTGCCACACTGACACCCGGGAGGCTGCGGGTTCAAGGACAGCCTTCCTCCAGCCAGTCAATGCACCAAACCCCAGCTGGTGTAATAGCTCTCTGAATATTTACCACAAATAATACAGCCATTGTTAATCCAATAAAACCAGCTTTCCTGTCTGACTGGGATCCCACAGAGCACACGGCCTTAATATCAGCTGCACCCTACTGTCTCCTCATATTCCATCTGATATATTACATACCAAACTGCTCTCCAAAAAGCAGCGATGCAGAGAGACGGGAGGGAGGTAAGTGCTCATTTATTTGGGGTTCTCCGAGTCTAGCCTGGGGACATTATTATTTCAGTTTCTTCCCACATGCCCTTATCCAAGCTGACAGAAATTACAGGTCAGAGTACAAACAGTTTATACGCAGATACCGTACAATGCAGCCTGTAGCATGTGAGCTAAAAGGCCCTCTTTGTCTCCTTCTCTCTCCCTCCCTCCCCCTCTCTCCCCCTCCCTCTCTCTCTCCCTCTCAGGCAGGGTTGAACATGCTGAATCAGTGTGCTGTGGAGGAGTTCAGGAAGGATGAGATCCTGTTTGCTGTTCTGCACCCCGGCTGGGTTCGTACCCAGCTGGGGGGGAAGGAGGTAAGTGAGGGCGGGGTCTGCAGTCCAGGGGAGCTGGCAAGGAACCCTCTGTACCCAGACTTTAACGATTCGCTCTCTGACATGCCTCCCAGCTGCAGAGCTCTGGCAGCTGCACCAGAGCACCTCACACACAAGGAGCTGGACTGTGTTGTGTAACCATTTCATAGGACAACAAATTCATAATCTGATTGGTCATTGGGCAAGGCAGGAGAGTGTGACCCGTGTGTGTGTGTGTGTGCATGTGTGTTGGCCACCAGGCGGACATCGACGCTGCGGAGAGTGTTCGGGGAATGCTGCGTGTGATGGAGTCTCTCACAGAGAAGCAGAATGGAGCCTTCCTGGACTACCAGGGCAAGTCCCTTCCCTGGTGACCCTGGAAGCAGGAGGGGTCCTCACAGCGATTCCCTGGTGACCCTGGAAGCAGGAGGGGTCCTCACAGCGATTCCCTGGTGACCCTGGAAGCAGGAGGGGTCCTCACAGCGAAGGCATTTTCTGTCCCTGACACAAATAAACATGTGCTGAAAACTCTTTTCTTCATATTTTCTTCACTCCAATTCTTCATCTTTTGACACTCATGTGTTCTCAAAAATGAAAATACAGCACAACATAGAGTCAAAGTAGTCAAAAAGAGTACTACCTCTCCCATACTACAGGGACCAGAGCGTACTGCCTCTCCCAAGCTACAGGGACCAGAGAGTACCGCCTCTCTCAAGCTACAGAGATCAGAGAGTACAGCCCCCACCAAACTACAGGGACCAGAGAGTACTGCCTCACCCAAACTACAGAGACCAGAGCCTACTGCCTCTCCCAAGTTACAGGGACCAGTTTAAAAACATTGCCCATATTGTTTTGAAACACCTAAACACAATATTCAAAATGGCAGACTACAATGCATTTACAAACGTGCATTTCTGTATAATTCTATTAACTATTGACCTGAAATACATTTCAAATCTCTTAAGTATTTCCACATGATAACTATCAAGCAGAAGGCATCTAACCAGCATCTTATATTGCCAAATGTTACATGGATGTAATTATATTCAGAATTACATTTTCATTTAGATTTGAATATGTAATATGTGATACAATTGGATAAATCTATTTTAACTTCATCAAAGCAACGAGGCCTCAAATTTTAGATCATAAAATGAATGCCAGCTTAAAGTTTGAAGTTAACTATGAAGGGTGTTACATGAAAATGTCATTGTAGAAACTATGTGTTGACATTATATCTGCATTGATTCATTTAATTTAGTATAGCAATAAAGTATTTTCATTAATAATCTGTTTCTGGGGGCTTGAAAGCACAGGGATGGCAAGGAGACAATTTCACCTAAAATATGAATACAATAACCTGAACAGAGGACACCAGCCAGCAAAAGTGATAGACTAACTAAATCGTTTGAGCTATAAAGAAATCTGTCACGTATTTGTTCCACCCATGCACTACACCAGCTGAATTTAATTAGCACAACTCTTCAGCCAGGTAGAGGAGCTAATTAGTGAAATCACCTTGTTTAGTGAATGGCTAGAACAAATACATGGTAGGACTTTTACTTTCTGATGCCGGGGTTTTCCACCTCTGTTTTTAAATAAAAGACACAATGACCAAGTTACTTATGTTTATAAGTTACGCAAATTACGTAATTATTGCGGTTACACTCATCTTCAACAGTACATTTTAAAACGCAGACAAGGAAGAATTACTTGGTGGTTAGCAACCGACCCACCTAGCCGTACCTTCAGCAGACTTCGGAGATCGGTTTGCACGCCTCCACGCTTTGAATATGGGTTCCTCTGTACCCCTGCTCTTCCTGCAGATTACGGGGAACTTCTGCCCCAATAACGAGAGCGCGCGTTAGAGAAGGCGAGCGCTGGCGTCAGCAAGCTCCGCGCTCGACATGGGGTTACACATTTCAAAATAAGAGACCTTTCGAGTGGAATTTACTGTTTGTAAACTCGAAACTCACCGATCACAGCATTGTAACATGCATTTGTAAATAGTAAACAAGTGATACGATCTGGTCAGAATATATGTTATATACAGTAGATCTAGAAAGATACTACACCCTTTGAAAATGCGTTTTTGGTGTCTTAAAGATTTACACATTGTGACCAATAATGTCAAAGTGGAAAATCAAATGCCTCCATTTTCCAAAAAAATATTAAAAATGAAAAATTTGTGTCTTGGTTGAATAAGTCTGTACATCTTTACATTAATACTCAGTGGAAGCCCCTTTTGCACTGCAGCGAACCTGTTTGAATACATCTCTACCAACTTCTCACATCTAGATTTTGTAATTTTATCCCATTCTTCTTTCCAATAGAGTTTAAATTCATGTAATTTACATTTGGTCTGATTATGAACAGCTCTCTTCAGGTCAGTCCTAGGATTTTCAATGGGGTTGAGGTCAGGGCTCTTACTGGGCCATTCCAGGACATTAATCTTCTTTATTTTCAGCCATTCTACTGTCTACTCTATTTGGCTGTGTGCTTTGGGTCGTTCTCAAAGGAGAAATTATTCCCCTTCTTCAGCTTTTTTGCAGAGGGTCGCAGTTTTCCTTTTGGTATTTTGCAAGATCCATTTTCCCCTCTATCCTCACCAGAGATGAGGTGTGGCCTGATCTGGTGGTGCCATATTTAATGTCTTGATTATGTTTTATACTGTGTTCCATGATATATTTAAGGCATTTCATGTGTTTTTTATAACCCTCTCCTAATTTGTACCTTTCAACAGTTAGATCCTGGAGATGTGTTGATAACTCCTTGTTGCCCATAGTTGTTTCCTTACACTTGCATGCACTTAGAAAGAAGGAAACCCGCTGAGAAAAGCTAGACGAGCAGCTGAGTTTATCCTGAACTCATCAGAATCACTTCAATTGGTCACAGGTGAAGTCAATTAGTTTTGGGCATGATTTAGATGGTGAATGGCTGGACCTGAGCACAACAACTGCCATTATAAAGGGATGTTAACTTATGCAACCAAGGTATTTTACTTTTCTATTTTAAATTAATATTCAGAAATGTGTTGCTTTTTTCTTTTCACATTGATGCTGTGGGTTACTATGACTAAATGAGAGTAGAAAAATCCTGGAATTTCATTTCAGACCTCAAGGCAATAAAAACTAGACATTTTGAAAGGGTGCGTAGACTTTCTATATCCACTGTGTGTATAACGTTTAATCCAGCTGTTTCCTTGTGCTTTTTTCTTCTTGCATTGAATTGCTTCTTGTAGCCCTGTGTGTCTCTCCTCCTTGACTGCAATCATAGTGATCAGCAAAAACATCTACTGAGACCATGTTGTGTGATGAATGATCATACATACAGTTGCTATTGTCTCTTCATCAAGTCATTCAAACAGAATATAGGACAATAAAATGGCATTGTGGCTATAAACATCTTGCATACAGCTATGATTTTGACCAAAGTAAACAGAAAAAAGACACTGAACTCATTTGGCAAGAAAAGTTATTTATTACAGAGAAATATTCATTTGTATATTATACTGAAAATTTCAATTCCTCAACCCTCTCAGTTTTGACAGATTAAAAGGAATTAGAATAATTGTGGATAAATTCTCCTTAAAACTAATCTCACGCCTCCCAGCAAACACAGATACCCAGCATTCAGTCTGCTGCCACAGCCCTCTGCCATCACCAGGTGGCGCTATTCCAAACTGCCACTTTCACAGGGCAGATCTTGAGGGGACCGGGGTTGTTGCCATTGATGTTTGCCCCGGGGCAGAAGAAGGGGAACATCTTCTCGGTGAAGCAGTCGTTGAAGGTGTAAATGGGGGTCATGTCTGCGGGGTTGGAGAAGGACACCTCCCCGGCGTCACAGTCCAGCTGCACCCGAATCCTCTCCAGGGGCCGCTCCAGGGTCAGCTGGGTGCGTGGCGTCGTCATGGCGATGTACTCGCCCTCACAGTGCGATATGGTCCAGAAGCCTCCCTCGGGGCTGCCTGAGATCTTCCCCTTCCTGCTGATGGACTCCTTGACCACGCCCAGCACCCAGTCCCCCTTGTCGCCCACGTGCACCTCCCAGGCGTGGCGCCCGGCGCCGAAGCCCTCCGAGCCCAGCACGAACACGAAGTGGTCAAAGCGCTCCGGGTTGTCCGGTACCTTCAGCACCGCCCCGCTGTTGGTCACGCTGGTCAGGTCCTCGGACAGCGAGAGCCAGGGATAGGCCGTGTTGGGGTCCAGGGTCACAGGGGCTAACGGACGGGACAGGGAATGGGGTGGGGGGTACGGGGGGACGGGAAGGGGGGGGGTATTTGGAAGGCAGTGAGGACTGGTGTGGGGAAGCAGACCTTAGGAATGTTGCTATTTATTTTAACCATTTCCCTCCATACAATAAATAAGAGACACGCCTCTGTATACGATTTGAAGATTGCTTCCATAGCTTAGATCCGCTCGGGGGGGCTCTTCACAGAGACAGGCCTGCATGGGAAGAGCAGTATGAATCCCCCCCCCCCAACGCCCCCGAGGTCTGGAAGGGCAACTGCCATACTGCCATCCCCCCCTCTGCACTACAGACGTAATGTGTGACCTTTAAACCTAGCATTCCCAAAACCTTGGTACTCACTGTATTGAATAATTCCCAGCATCTTCTCCCAGACTCTGTACTTCAGGTTGCCCAGGTGTTTGGCCACGTCTATCAGTGCCCCTGAAACCATCTCTGGATCCTGCACAGTGCACTGAGCTCTGCAATGACAACCAGGAGTCAGTGCCGCTGTGGGTTACGGTTCAGGAGTCAGTGCCGCTGTGGGTTAGGGTTCAGGAGTCAGTGCCGCTGTGGGTTACGGTTCAGGAGTCAGTGCCGCTGTGGGTTACGGTTCAGGAGTCAGTGCCACTGTGGGTTACGGTTCAGGAGTCAGTGCCGCTGTGGGTTACGGTTCAGGAGTCAGTGCCGCTGTGGGTTTGGGTTCAGGAGTCAGTGCCGCTGTGGGTTAGGGTTCAGGAGTCAGTGCCACTGTGGGTTACGGTTCAGGAGTCAGTGCTGCTGTGGATTAGGGTTCAGGAGTCAGTGCCGCTGTGGGTTAGGGTTCAGGAGTCAGTGCCGCTGTGGGTTACGGTTCAGGAGTCAGTGCCGCTGTGGGTTACGGTTCAGGAGTCAGTGCCGCTGTGGGTTAGGGTTCAGGAGTCAGTGCCGCTGTGGGTTACGGTTCAGGAGTCAGTGCTGCTGTGGGTTACGGTTCAGGAGTCAGTGCCGCTGTGGGTTACGGTTCAGGAGTCAGTGCCGCTGTGGGTTACGGTTCAGGAGTCAGTGCCGCTGTGGGTTACGGTTCAGGAGTCAGTGCCGCTGTGGGTTAGGGTTCAGGAGTCAGTGCCGCTGTGGGTTACGGTTCAGGAGTCAGTGCTGCTGTGGGTTACGGTTCAGGAGTCAGTGCTGCTGTGGGTTACGGTTCAGGAGTCAGTGCCGCTGTGGGTTACGGTTCAGGAGTCAGTGCCGCTGTGGGTTACGGTTCAGGAGTCAGTGCCGCTGTGGGTTACGGTTCAGGAGTCAGTGCTGCTGTGGGTTACGGTTCAGGAGTCAGTGCTGCTGTGGGTTAGGGTTCAGGAGTCAGTGCTGCTGTGGATTAGGGTTCAGGAGTCAGTGCCACTGTGGTCTTGGGTTCAGGAGTCAGTGCCGCTGTGGGTTTGGGTTCAGGAGTCAGTGCCGCTGTGGGTTAGGGTTCAGGAGTCAGTGCCACTGTGGGTTACGGTTCAGGAGTCAGTGCTGCTGTGGGTTACGGTTCAGGAGTCAGTGCTGCTGTGGGTTAGGGTTCAGGAGTCAGTGCTGCTGTGGATTAGGGTTCAGGAGTCAGTGCCGCTGTGGGTTAGGGTTCAGGAGTCAGTGCTGCTGTGGATTAGGGTTCAGGAGTCAGTGCTGCTGTGGGTTAGGGTTCAGGAGTCAGTGCCGCTGTGGGTTACGGTTCAGGAGTCAGTGCTGCTGTGGATTAGGGTTCAGGAGTCAGTGCTGCTGTGGGTTACGGTTCAGGAGTCAGTGCCACTGTGGGTTACGGTTCAGGAGTCAGTGCTGCTGTGGGTTACGGTTCAGGAGTCAGTGCCACTGTGGGTTACGGTTCAGGAGTCAGTGCCACTGTGGGTTACGGTTCAGGAGTCAGTGCCGCTGTGGGTTACGGTTCAGGAGTCAGTGCCGCTGTGGGTTACGGTTCAGGAGTCAGTGCTGCTGTGGGTTAGGGTTCAGGAGTCAGTGCTGCTGTGGGTTAGGGTTCAGGAGTCAGTGCCACTGTGGTCTTGGGTTCAGGAGTCAGTGCTGCTGTGGGTTAGGGTTCAGGAGTCAGTGCTGCTGTGGGTTAGGGTTCAGGAGTCAGTGCTGCTGTGGGTTAGGGTTCAGGAGTCAGTGCTGCTGTGGGTTTGGGTTCAGGAGTCAGTGCTGCTGTGGGTTAGGGTTCAGGAGTCAGTGCTGCTGTGGGTTAGGGTTCAGGAGTCAGTGCTGCTGTGGGTTAGGGTTCAGGAGTCAGTGCCACTGTGGTCTTGGGTTCAGGAGTCAGTGCTGCTGTGGGTTTGGGTTCAGGAGTCAGTGCTGCTGTGGGTTAGGGTTCAGGAGTCAGTGCTGCTGTGGGTTTGGGTTCAGGAGTCAGTGCTGCTGTGGGTTTGGGTTCAGGAGTCAGTGCTGCTGTGGGTTAGGGTTCAGGAGTCAGTGCTGCTGTGGGTTAGGGTTCAGGAGTCAGTGCTGCTGTGGGTTTGGGTTCAGGAGTCAGTGCTGCTGTGGGTTAGGGTTCAGGAGTCAGTGCTGCTGTGGGTTTGGGTTCAGGAGTCAGTGCTGCTGTGGGTTTGGGTTCAGGAGTCAGTGCTGCTGTGGGTTAGGGTTCAGGAGTCAGTGCCGCTGTGGGTTAGGGTTCAGGAGTCAGTGCTGCTGTGGGTTAGGGTTCAGGAGTCAGTGCTGCTGTGGGTTTGGGTTCAGGAGTCAGTGCTGCTGTGGGTTAGGGTTCAGGAGTCAGTGCTGCTGTGGGTTTGGGCTCAGTATCTTACAGTCTAGTAGGTGAGGGGCAGATAGAGTGTACATACCTTCTTTTCGTGTTCTTGTAGTTCTGAAAAAAAAAACAACAAGAAGTTGTTGGATTGTGTTTGTTTTTCCAGCCTGCCTCCCAAAGCCAGGGCTCCTCTGTGACCAGGCGATGGGGACAAGGGAGAGGACTTTACCTTTAACCTGGAACATCAGCTACACCTGTACATCCAGGACTGCTCTACACACTGTTCTACAGGAGACAGACAGCTCTTATTGCTGGCCATGTGAACTGTGTTTGAAGGAGTGCAATGAATGACACTCTGGGCCTCTAGGAACAGGGTCAGGCTGTGCCAGTGTAGGAGTCTGTCCCAGGGTCAATGCTCACCAAGCTGACCAAAGGGCCAGAGAAAAAGACTAAGCGCTTAAATGAAAAACACATCTTTCTCACCAGGGGAGTCCTGAGCTCACATTTATTTCAGAGTGAGGGTGCCACTCCGGTCTGAGATGACCTCCACTCTCACCTGGAGGAAGAGGGCGTCGTTGGTGGCGATCTCGTTGTCCACGGCGATGATGGCGTGAGACAGGGAGAGGATCTCGCGGGTGATGCTCTCCGTCCTCCTCCTGACCAGCTGCCTCTTCTGCTCCTGCTCCTGCCTCAGGGCAGCCAGCCGAGACGCCTCCTCACAGCGCAGGAACTGCTGCAGCTGCTCAAACTCCTCCCTGATGCGCTGCTCCGTCCGCTGGTTCTGACTCTGCCAGACAGCGCAGGGGAAAACGCCACATGGGATTCAGAGCGTCAGAGCCGGCCTGTTACTCCAGCGCCCTCTCCTGGACACGTCTGCACTGCACGCTCCCACACCAACACTGAGCACCAGCCTGACCCATTCAGAGAGGTACACTTTGACCTGGGGTCATTTTGGATGATATAATCCTATGTTTTCAGGTATTGTTGTGATTTTACTGTCAACATTCAGGTCATAATCTTTTCTTCTTGTCATTCAGTAATTATCTTTTATTTTACTTTAGACTTATGATGAACTGCCTCCAGGCCTGTAAGTGTAACCCATCTCTGTTATGGTTTCTGTGCTGTTGATTTCTAAGAGTGTGTTCTTACATGGTGGGACTGTGTGTCTGCAGATACCTTGATGTGTACGGTCATGTCCTCACACTCCTGCTTGGCCTCGTACAGGAATCGCAGGTTCTTTTTCAAAGGGCCCAGGTCTTTCTTCAGCTCGTCCTTCCACAGGAAACAGAGTATAGAATTCAGAATATATAATTCAGAATTTAGAATTTAGAATTCAGAAATGTTTATCAGAATATCTTCATGGTGTTGCCTAAACTCTGGAACAAGCTCTAAGCTGAACTGGCAGCCTCTGGGTTACAGTTACACCCGCTGGCTGCATTAAACACTGCAATCACATGGGCGCTGTGGTCCCCCACGCCTGGAACCTTCCACACCCCTCTGCCTTACTCACAAAGCTTATCAGAATGTTGTTCCAGCACTGTAATGTCCACAGAAACAATTTAGTGCTACCACAGAGCCACATGATGGCAAAATTAGCAAACTGTTGGCAAAACAATGGGAGAGTGTGTTGGACAGTTTGTCAGAACAGGTTTGTCAAGTCACGGTTCCTTTGACTGAGCAGTAAACAGCTCTACTGTAACCTGTCCTCAGGAGCTGTTGCCTCCTGCTTTTGTGGCCCATGCCGTCTTCTCAATCAGTAAAACGAGCCAAAGATACAGCTTTGTGTAGCCTGGTCTGCAGATATTCTCATGTAAACATCAGTCACTTCTCAAAAATGATTTGTCTAAATGCTAACAGCCTAAGAATGATAAACCAGTAACTCCGCTCTGCTCTTTCCCTGCTGTGAGAGTGAGGACCCCGGGGGCTCTGGCCTGGGGCGTCCGTGGCGTTTGCCTGTCTCGTTTTGGGCTCACCTTCAGGTCGAGCGCAGCCTCCTCCAACGGGCAGACGCGGTGGCCGGCGTGCTTCCGGGACGTGTGGCACACGAAGCACAGCGCCTCCAGGTCGTCCTGACAGAAGAGTTTGAGGGGCTCGGCATGGGGAGCACACAGCACCTCGGCGCGCGCCCCGGGAGCCAGGCCCCGCTCCCGCAGGAAGGTCTCTGACACGTTTTTGAGGGCCAGGCTGACGGGCGGCTCGGTGAGGGAGCAGCGGCGCCGGCACACCGGGCACTCCCGCGCCGACGGCCGCTTCCGCCAGAACTGCTGCAGGCAGGCCTTGCAGAAGCTGTGGCTGCACTTCAGCACCACCGGCTCACGGAAAATCTCACAGCACACGGGGCACGACAGCTCCTCCTCCAGCACTGAGCCCGAGCGGGATGAGGAGGCCCGCGGACGGGACGCTGCAGCCATCACACACCCCCTCTCTGTCCCTCTCTGTCCCTGTCTCACCTGCTCTGTGCCTCTCTCACCTAGTCTGTCCCTCTCTCACCTGGTCTGTCCCTCTCTCACCTGCTCACACCCCCTCTCTGTCCCTCTCTCTCCCTCTTTCACCCTCTCTGTCCCTCTCTGCCCCTCTCTCTCCCTCTTTCACCCTCTCTGTCCCTCTCTGTCCCTCTCTCTCCCTCTTTCACCCTCTCTGTCCCTCTCTGCCCCTCTCTCACCTGCTCACACACCCCCTCTCTGTCCCTCTTGCACCTGCTCACAGCTCACATACCCTCTCTCTCCGTGAGGAACAGCAGTTCTCCTACCTCCACGGCTTGTTTCTCCTCTTTTAGAAGGATGTTCACACACACACACAGGTACACACCACCTGGTTCAGGTAGGACCAGGGTTTAAAAGCTCAGGCCCCACCCCTTCACTACCTACCCAATGGCACGGTTTGCTGAAGCCGCTCCCAGCCGATGCTGCGGGGCTCCGCCCTCCTCACTCCAGGAATTTCTTTTCGCAGAAGAGAGAAAAAGGAGAGCAGCCGTGCAGGTGCAAACAGCACCACGCGCCTGGAAACACAAACAGAGGACGCAGGCCGAGTGTTTGCAGTAAACTGCAGGGCTGCTTTGGGGAGCGCTCAATGCCACGAAAAGGTTGAAGCGGTAGCCAGGGTGCAGAAGCTGCGCACTCGGTGAGAGAGAGACTCAGCTGTCACCCCCACGAGCCGCTGACTGATTCTCAGTCGAGAGTGAGAGTCTCTCACTCACACACACACACACACACATACACTCACTTTCACTCATACACACTCACACAATCTCACACTCTCTCTCTCTTTCTCTCACACACACTCACTTTCACTCATACACACTTACACAATCTCACACTCTCTCTCTCTCACACACACACACTCACTTTCACTCATACACACTTACACAATCTCACACTCTCTTTCTCTCTCTCACACACACACTCACTTTCACTCATACACACTCACACAATCTCACACTCTCTCTCTCTCACACACACACACTCACTTTCACTCATACACACTTACACAATCTCACACTCTCTCTCTCTCACACACACAGACACACGCACAGAGTCATTTTAGACAGAGAGTCAGCCATAGTCACACAGTCAACCATAGTCTTCCCTCTGAGGTGCCCCTGTGAGGGTGAAGGTCACTCATACATTAGGATTCCATGAGTGTTTGAGTACACTGGCTGACCCTCCAGAGACAGTAGCACACCAGCAGGACTGGAGGACATATCGCAACGCTGCTGCCACCAGCAGGACTGAAGGACATATTGCAACAATGACATAACAGACACCACTCAAATCAGCGGAATAAGTACGCTTTAATGTTTTTTGTACAAAAAGCAAAAAATGACTTCACTTACAGTTTGACAGAAATGATATTTGACATTACATACATCAAGTAAACTGAAACATCTGTTCTAATAAATGTGCAGAAAGATCCCACAGCTGTACTGCCTTTGTTACTTAACTTGACTGAACATTGATGATCATTGTCCTCAGTGTGGCACAGTGGTGCGGACCCTCGGGTTACAGGGGCGGATCCCAGTGGAGCTATACGGCTCTCTAGCTACGGTAAACATCCAGCAGCCTAATGGATAATTTAGGAAAAAAATAAACACAAGCTGGTACTCAACTGATGACGGGTAAAATAGTTTATAAATCACCATGGATATGGGTGTCTGCTTTAAAAAAGTGAAGAAATTTGGAGAGAGCTTCTTTCTATGGCCTCTGACCTCCAGTTAAAAACAGAGCTGAAAACATGATATCCACTCGTACTAAACCCTGTCAATCACATAGGACCATATCACAGTCCCCCAAATCCATGTCTATTTTAATGCATTCTTAATTTTGCCTCTACCTTAGAATAATACATATCCTCGTGCTGGGCTACAGAGCATGAAAAAATCTCCCTGAGAGGGGAGTTGCTGTAAAGGTGGAGTTGAAGTCTGACATTAGCTCTTACTGACACTGCTCCAAAAACCAGGTCAACTAGCATAGGAACAGAACAACCTGTTATAAATTTTGAAGTTGTTTATTCAAAGTTGTTTTTTCTGGAAAAAGAAATTGGTGACACTTGATGAATTTTCTTCTTTGAGATAACTGAGGGACATGTTAAGAAAAAAGATTATTATCATTAAAAAAGAAAGATAAATGACTGAATGACATGCATTTCCTGTGCAAACATTTTCAGTTTGCAGAGTGATACTGCAATGCACTGTTAAGGACAGTGAAGCTGACACTGGAACTACAATCTCTCTCTAGTGACATCACTACCGTGCAATAACAGTGACATCATTATCGTTGCAGTAGCAGTGATGTCATTACTGTGTGGTGACATCACAACTGTGCAGTCACAGTGACATCATTACTGTGCAGTCACAGTGACATCATCATGTGGTGACAGTGATGCCATTACAGTGCATTTTCACAGTGCTTGCAGGGCAGTGGAAATTCAGGAATAATCTGCCTAATCTGTCAGATCCACCTCTTCACCTTGTCCTCCTGCCTTCCCATGAAAGCCCACCTCCTCTCCTGAAGGGTTACGATCGGAGACTGAACCCCAAGACTCCGAAACGTAGCTTTGTCCCCTCTGAGGATTCAAGACAGACAGTTCAACAGCTGCCACCATTTCCAACGAGTGACACTCAACACTTTTTCACAACATTGCAGAGGTGCAGAGGCGCTAAGAACAAGGTCTTCCTCTTTTCCTCCTCTCCTTCAAACATTTGAGTTCCACACCGTTACTTCACCTAAGATCTCCTGCAGTCTCCCAAAAGACAATACACAAAGCAACAAACATAATGGAGGTATAATATTCAGAAGAGGAAAGAGGAAAAAGAAATTCAGAAGCTCAGGTGTTTCCTGGCCCCTCCCCTTCCTGTGTTTACAGCCGGCCCACCTTGGCGTCTCCAATGGCTCCCCAGACATCGAACACGAATTCGTCAGGGAAGGCGAAGTCGCCCAGGGTCTGGTCCAGCACCTCTGCAAACTCGTCAGGGTGCCTCTTGTCTTTCCCCAGCTCCACCATGGTGGCTGCTGTCTCACAGCCAGAGACAAAGCAGGAGGTCAACCGCACATATCCAAACACAACCATACCCCTGACCACAACCACACATACCCAAATACAACCACACACCCAAAGACAACCGCACATATCCAAACACAACCACACATATCCAAACACAACCACACACCCAAAGACAACCGCACATATCCAAACACAACCACACATATCCAAACACAACCACACACCCAAAGACAACCGCACATATCCAAACACAACCACACACCCAAAGACAACCGCACATGTCCAAACACAAACACACACCCAAACACAACCACACATACCCAAACGTAAACACACACCCAAACACAACCACACATACCATATGCACTCTAACATGATCACACACACAACACACACTTAAACTCACAACTGCACACACACACAGACCCACACACACAAGCTCAGACTCACTCAAACACACACACTTCTCACCCAGCTCGCTGTCTCTGATCCCCATGTAGCTCTCCAGCAGATCATCCACTTTTTCAATGGCCTTCTCCTCAAACGCGGACGGCTGCAGGGCAGACAACAAAGCGTGCAAGCTCAGAGTCTTTCACAGAACACTCTCTCTCAGACACACCCCCAAGCTCAGAGTCTTTCACAGAACACTCTCTCTCAGACACACCCCCAAGCTCAGAGTCTTTCACAGAACACTCTCTCTCAGACACACCCCCAAGCTCAGAGTCTTTCACAGAACACTCTCTCTCAGACACACCCCCAAGCTCAGAGTCTTTCACAGAGACACTCTCTCTCAGACACACCCCCAAGCTCAGAGTCTTTCACAGAGACACTCAGTACTGCACATGGCTGGTTAGGGAGACTCCTGCATGCTATCGTCCATTTGTGCAGCTGGAAATCATTTTGGTTGCCCAGATTCCGTCTCCATAGAGACTGGCTCCTCAGTGGTGGGAGGAGTTTGCGCCTGCATGCTCACCAGCTCCTCCACAGTAGCGGGGCCTTTAGCTCGCAGACGCAGAGTTCCTCGTCCCGTTCCCAAATGTGACCCGGAAGCAGACCTGGCTCCCCCCGACCGCTGGCCCACCATGTCTGTGGGAGAAGGACAGGAACCAGCCTCAATTTCATTCATTTTTATTCAGGCTGAGTGGCGGGCAGGGCTCACACACACACACCTATACACACACACGCACACATACACACACACACATACACACACACACACACACACACCACGCACACATACACACACACACATACACACACACACACACACGCACAAACACACACACCACACACACATACACACACACCACACACACACACGTACATAGACATTCACTCACCGAAGGCCTTCATTGGCTCCACCAGCTTCATGTGAAAGTTCTGGCCCTTAGGAAGCTCCTTCAGTAACTTGGCAACCTCGTAATGTCGCCAGCCAATCAGATCCTGCCCGTTGATGGACTCTATCATGTCCCCCACGCTGATGACCTGCATCTGGTGGATGACACTCCCCTCTCTGATCCTCTGTGAGCACAGGAGCATACGCACACATGCAGCACATGAACCAACACACAAACGCTAACACTCACATTCTGAGGAAAAAAGAGCAGTGATTAGCGCAAATACCACAGTGGCCTCAGTACGTATGTATGTGCAGTATACTGCAGTCGATCACCGCGGCCCTCTCTCACTGACCATCCTCAGGGCAAAGCTCCCAGGGCTCAAACTGTGATGATGTAGTTGTCTTCTGCTTTGTGCCCAGAGGGCAGATTTTTCTTGCATATAATGCGTTTCCTGTCAGCACTATGATGCGTTTCCTGTCAGCACTATGGTGCATTTCCTGTCAGTACTATGATGCGTTTCCTGTCAGCACTATGATGTGTTTCCTGTCAGCACTATGGTGCATTTCCTGTCAGCACTATGGTGCATTTCCTGTCAGTACTATGATGCGTTTCCTGTCAGCACTATGATGCGTTTCCTGTCAGCACTATGATGCGCTTCCTGTCAGCACTATGATGCGCTTCCTGTCAGCACTATGATGCGTTTCCTGCCCACCTTGATGAAGGCGTATCCGGCTCCGTTGTCGGTGATGGTGAGCCCCAGCCCGTCGTCCCCCTTAAACACGTCCACCTCCTTCCGCTGCCCCTTCACATGAGCGAAGATGAAGTCCTCCAGACCGATCTGACCTCCTAGCAGCTTCTCCATATCCACCTTATGGGTGTTCAGAGTGCAGAACATCACCTGCAGACGGGAGCCCAGACGAAGGAAGAATGTGTGCGTCACATTTTCACTGTCCTGCCACTGACTTCTGTCCATGCGCTTCGGCATGTTTATTTCCCTGTTTTATATTTTGCGTTTTGTTGTGGCTGCAGGAGAAGCCGATCCCTGCTCTCACCTCCGCAGGCGGGATCCCAAAGGCCTCCCCGATCTTGGCGTAGAGCTCGCGCACGTTGCCGAAGCCTTCGATGCGGCCGGTGGGACTGCCATGTGCCAGCTGGGTGTGGAAGATGAGGCGGGGCCCACCCCCACTCCCCCCCCTGCCTCCCACACCCTCCCACCTGTCTACGTCGAGCCCCGCCCGAGCAGGCTCCGCCTCCTCACTCTCCACCAGGGGAGACGCCTTCTTCCTCCGCCCAATCCCCAGAGGCATGCTCCGTATGTCTGACTGTCTCCACCCCTCTTTGCTGGCCTGTCTGACTGTGTGTGCGCTGTGGCTCTCTCTGTTGGCCTTACTGTAACCCTGTGTGTATGGGGCCGACTCGTTTCTGCTGGCTCCACCTAGTGGACTGGAGCATCCGGACCAGTGCAACCTAGACCCCCGGTGTTAGGGGGTGCAATCCTCTGATGGAGCTCCAGCCCTTAGGAAAGGGTCTGCACCCCGAGGGGCTCAAAGCTGCTTAGTGTGCAGCAAGATTGATGAAGGGAGTAAGAACATTCAGGGCACTGCACCCATGTGAAAACACAGGTCTTTATGCGCAGGGATTAAACAGACATGCGAGCCTCTGAGCGCACACAGAGGCACACACACACACACACCCCACAGAGTTAAAGGCGCTGCTTGATTGCGCGAGTGGCCCAATTCTTGGATTACAGACCTGGAGAAAATAAGGAGAATGAATTACATAATGTCACGAAAATAAACCGCTTACATCCCTCAAACAATACATCAGCTCGGCACTACCGGAGTAACGAGGTCCCTCTGTATCATGATTAATCATTATTTTGGATGCATATTTACATTTACATTTATTTATTTAGCAGACGCTTTTATCCAATATTTCACATATTAATCTACACAATTGCCATTTCATTCTCACAGGACAGTGATTAATATTAAATATGTATTCTTGCTATTTCCTCCGTATGTTGTCATTAACAATGACTGGATTTTAAATGGCTTTCCTCCGCCTCCCTGATTAAAACGTTACATATTCTGTCATTATTATTCTGTGCTCAGTTAAAAAAGTGTTGTAGTAAATTGTCATTACAATGCTGATAGTATAACGACTGTAGTCTTTAAAATAAACTGCTGTTATCAAAGTTAGCTCGCCAGCTAGCTCTTGTAGCTCTGGCAAACAGGCCGGCTAACCATAGCTTTGCATTTTTACCGAGTGATGTAAGTTATGTGATGATCTTCCGTCCCGCTGCACCACCCGACTTCTGCAGCTGATCCAGAACCGGGTCTGGCGTCTGACTAACTTGTTTTCTGTCGGTAATTACGAGGAAATAAAGTTCGCTAAAGACTTTTGCCGTCGGACTTGTCGGAAAAGGGATAACGGAGTTCCATCTGGTACGGGTGGGACCGCACTTCCAGCAGCCAACCAGAGATCGGACCAGAGGAAATGACAGATTTCTTTCCCAAGTTGAGTGTATAGCCTATTCTCCGATAACCATTGTTTGTAACAGACGTGGTATGCTTTGAGGTGTGCATGCCTGTTTCCCCGGCTCTTACATTTGTTGGCACTGGTATGTTGGATACATAAAAAGAAAGTTTGTTTCCCGACGGATTGGAAAAGAAAAGAATGTATTAGCGACTAATTTACCGACAGTAATTTAATGTTGCGTTCTCGTTTAAGAGAGACTGGGTATAAGATCTTAAATCAGTTAATTCTATAATGGCCCAAGAAGAAAAACGTTTTGTCAGGAACTCCTCTGCTTGTCTGCAGAGATTCCAAAAACCAAATAGTGAAATACTTTCATGAAGCGCACGCTTCCGACATGCAGGCCGGGGTTTTTGGATGGGCTGCTCAGTTATACCCGGTCCACTCTGACGCACCGCAGGCAAACTAACACTCACACTGAGCACTCTGATCTTATTTAAGAACCTATGATATAATCCTCCCATTTAGAGAGCCTGTACACTCTCATTAAAGAATGCATTTCTTTGGAAGGCCAACAAAATAAGGAACTTTACTGAGATTTTTTTGAAATACACATTTGACATTCTTCCAGCTAAGGCTTTGGACTAGTTTACTTAGAGAGATTAAAAAAAACATGAAAAGTCTGTAACAGAACACATTTCTATGACATACCCATCCATGTCATTGGCTAACCAGCGAAAGACCAGTTTATTGTGCCAAGCTCTTTGCAGTCTGTGATTAGTGTATTTTACCCCAATCACATCGATCACGACAACTGTCCTAAATTTTTCAAACCCTTCAGTCGGAATAGGACGTAGTCTCTGGATACATGGTTGTCCACTCCCCCTCCTTAGAGATTTTTTCACATGGCTGCGCCTCCACAGCAAGTCGAAAGTAATCGAACAGACCCTTCAGTCTACGATCAACCTCATTACCATATCGACGGCGGAAAGAAGTGTAGAAACAAAAAATAATTCTAGAAATAAATGTAGAAATAAATGAGCAACGTTTAATTTATTTATGCATGTATTGCGTTTATTCAAACATTTATTCATGAATGTCAGCTATCGTCCACCATAATTCCCCACTGCGATTCTGAAGGTGAATCCAACTGGCAGAATCAGCAGAGAACGCCTAAGCGTTACATCAGGGAGTCTGTGTGCGCAAAGCAGACGTGACCTGCGCAGCTGGCGCAAAACGCCGCACACTGCAGAGCGCAGCTGGCGCAAAACGCCGCACACCGCAGAGCGCAGCTGGCGCAAAACGCCGCTCACCGCAGAGCGCAGCTAAAGGCACGTGCCGCTCGAATAACCTTGTCGTCTATCGCGACTTCAGCAGCTGTGTTTGGTAGAACCAGTGAAGACCGCGCACACACACGCATCAGACGCAAACATTTATCTGAGCATGAATAATTCCTCGTTTATTCATATTCTTACAGACCGGTTTATACACACGGAAGGGTGTTGCATGCCCCCCCCCCCTTCTTCAGCAGCAGACGCAGCTAACAGAGAAAGGAAAGGAGGGACAGAACGTCAGTGGGGAGAGAGTGGTTTTGGGGTCTGAGATGCGGCGTGGGTCACAAAGACCATGCTGGAGGCCAAGACGCAGGAGTTTTCACTCTCTCCACAAACACAGCTTCTCCAGAGCAAGAATGAATGTTTGGGAGTGTCACTCCTCTCAAAGGAAGACACACAGAGAGGAGCAGAGAGGAGCAGAGACGCTGGAGTGAGGTTCAACAGACTTTATTAGTGAGGCGCTGGTATGTACAGGGGTGTGGCTGCGGGTTCTGGGGAGAGATCACGAAGCCTGTGCTTCCTCAATCCTCTTCTTCCTCATCAGCAGCCGTCGCTCCCGCTCAAACTCCTTCATCCTCATCACGTAGCTGCACACAGACAGACAGACACACACACACACACACACACACACACACACACACACACACACACACACACACACACAGAATCAGTCTGAGAGTGCGGGCACACATATTGGGACCTGACTGATGGCCAAGGCTCCTCCATTTACTCTAACTGTAACGCAAATCAGTGACGTAGTGATACATATTTGACTGTAACGTAACTCAGTGACGTGGTTATACATATTTGACTGTAACGTAACTCAGTGACGTGGTTATACATATTTGACTGTAACATAACTCAGTGACGTGGTTACACTTGTTTCCAAGTACCACAGACCACCAGGATCTTTACATATGTTTGTGCTACAGTCTTTAATGTCTCTAAACCAGCTAACTTCATGACTGAATTGTGCCCTCACAGTGCTGGCATGACGGCAGTGCTGCTACTCACTCCTGATGCTCGCAGTAGTCCCACTCATGCCTCTCATGCTTGCAGGCCAGGAAGTTGGGCCAGTTGTCCCTCTTGCACTTCAGCAGTTTGAGGAGGTGGTGGGCGCAGTAGTCCCGCTGCTCCAATGGCAGTTGGGCCAGGTTCATCTGCTCCTGGGTGGCCACCATCTCTGTAATGGGCCACATTACATGACATTACCACGCATACATGATATTACCATGCATACATTACTCAAAAGCAATGAATAAGGGAAGCAGACTGTGGGCATTTTTATCAATTCTGCTCAGATTAACTGAACATTAAAACATTTGCATGGTGAATATTATTCACTGAGCACATAATTCAACACAGAGACTATAAACAGCAGTGGATCTGATCAACACCCACATGGTACTGATCCAGAACACAGTCCCTTCAGCATCACACTGTCTTAAAACAGACTGTACTGGTCAGACTATTAACAGCAATGTCTTTAAAGGGCTGCTGCCATTATACTCAGAACGTAGAAAAAATTAGATGATGTTAAAGTTCTACATGGTGGGCCAGCTGCAGTAGCTAGTGGTCCTACACTGTTTAATACTTTTCTAACTGCATGATGCCGCAGTTAGGGAGTACAGACTGAAACTGCATTGCGATCTATACGATCAAAAGCACAGTCCCAGCCTTTGAGGTCTGTGTGATATTCATATTAAATTGCACATTAATTTTCAGAGATCAAAAATATGATGTGTATTTAACTTTGTTAACATGTTGCTCCCACGTTCTCTACACTGTACTCCATGACCACATCATATTCAACAAATAAAATCTGATTACCAGTGCAATGCAGGTTTACTCTTACTGGTTCACTGAGCTCACAAAGCAGCTCTAGTACACAGCACAAGTAAAGCGCTATCCATGTTCTCTTCAGATGTATGGTCACGTCTAAGTTGATCTTGTTGATGAGGCTCCCAGATATCACAATGTCTTAAACTCCAGAGTCAGTGTCCGAGTAAACCTGTCCAGCTGAATGAAGGAAGCTCACGTTTTACGTCCGTGCGTGCGTGTGTGTGTGTGTGAGAGAGAGAGAGAGAGCGCAAGATAATTTGTGTGTGTGTTTGTGTGTGTGTGTGAGGGAGAGAGAGAATATTTGTATGTGTATATATGTGTGTGTGTGTGAGGGAGAGAGAGAATATTTGTATGTGTGTGTGTGTGTGTGTGTGTGTGTGTGTGCGAGAGAGAGAGGGAGAGAGAGAGTATTTGTATGTGTATGTGTGAGGGAGAGAGAGAGTATTTGTATGTGTATGTGTGTGTGGTGGGCATCCTTGTGTGTTTTCCCCAGCATCTAAGTAGAACAGCATTTGCAAGATATTCTGCTGTCACAAAACCCTGGCTTCTCTGGACCAACAGCGGGCAACCCGGCAATGCTGAATTACAACTGAGCAGGCCGGCTAGCTATACCGTACTGTTTTTAAAAGGCAAGCGGGCCATGTACCGTTACGTCTGATGGCACAACTCACTGGCTAGTTAGCTAACTTTAATGACCTCGTATTGGGAGAGGGATTTAAAACATATGCATGTGTCCAGAGAGGCACAATAAACTGTCCACAATAACTGTAAACGGGGACTGGAGACCAGCGCTGTACGAACCCCTCTCTTTCCGCTCTTCAAAGCCGAACTCCGGGGGGAACGAGGGCGGCTTCTGGGGGTCCGGTTCGGTGTCCGGCTCTGTAATGTAGCTTCGGACAAGATGAGCTCCCATGTCGATGAAGAGCGTCTTTTATACCGTCAGTAAATCCACCACGGACAAACAAGGGGCTATCAGGCACAGAGAAAATAATTCTACCTTCGACGGTTCGGTCACCTCCACAGTGGCCCCTGTGCACCACGGATATTCTCCGTTTCCGTTCCGGAGAGGAAGCGACGTAATTTGTCCGACGTGAAAATGATTCCTCCGTGTAGCGCCACTAGCGCACGTTTGTTCCGCTTGATGTACCGCATGAGCGCCTCATCTGTCGTTTCTAAAACGTCGCAGTGAAGTACAAGTGACTGACACAATAAAGAAGACACTCGAGTAAATGAGGGATACAAAGTATATTGAAAGCAGGTGCTTTAACACAGGTGTGGTTACTAAGTTAATTAAGAATTAATATCCCACCATGCTTAGGGTGAAGTATAAAAATGCTGGGCAGGTCCAGGTCCCTGTTATTTTGGCATGTTTAGCTGGGACACATCTGGCAGGCCCTTCAGTGGCAAAGATTGCTCAAGTGGTGGATGTTTCACAATGAACAGTGGCGCAGGTAGTGACAGCACTGAAGTCAGGGAAAGCTCAATTTGCTGTTGATAATAATGGGATGTGAGTTATTAATTTGCTTGGATTCAGAATTTTAATTTGCTGAAGGGTGCACTGGCTGTGCCTCTCTTGGGAATCAAACCTGCAAACCTTTCCCACATGCACAATTAGAGGGTACAGAGTCATCTTAAAGATTGATTTAATTCAGTTGACCATTTCCTGTAATTCTCTAATTTCAGATTCAACATAAGCCAGGTAATGAGAATCTATGATTGTTATTATATTCTTTACAATCCCTGCATGTATGTTCTGCTACTTGATACCAGAACAGCATAACCACAGAGAATACTTCTGAAGTTATACACTGTAATTTACAGCAAGGAGCAAAACAATAGAATTGGGTTTTATGCTATACACATTGTCTTGTCCATAGATAACATTTGTAGCAGACTGGATTCTAGATATTCTATTTATGGAATAAATATTAAGCTCTGTTCGTTCCATACTACACCTCCATATCTGAAACAAGATTATTCAAATAGCAATAGGACAGACTGTTCTAATTCCACCAAACTGAGAGGTTTTGTAGCCATGGAAATTAATGGATATCTTTACCTCTGTTTTAGCACATTTGGTCTTTTAACCCTAATTATGTAGTTGACCCATTATTATCTTATTGTGATCTAATTTTCTACATATGCTTTGTCTCTGCTACCTATATGTAGCATTTGTTTCAGTTCAGCTCTGCTTAACTCCCTGAGGAAGGCATGAGGCTCAAACACATCAGTTTTTTAAAAATAATTTCACGTAGAAACTGCCATGAAATAAATGCATTTTAACTTTTTTCCACCTTAGTTGAGTTAAAAAAAATTTTTAAATTAAAAAGCCTCTACCAAAGAGCACCTTCTGTATTTTTTGACTATAGTTATAAGCTCTTCCCTTCATTTCATCTTCATAAAGGGTTTTACTTTCATTTTGATTTTATTTAAAGTTTAGTTTAGTTTTACTGTTATACACCCAAAACAGATAACAGTGACAATGGCAATAAGCAGGAGTGTACTGAATATTTAATTTTGATTTTATTTAAAATGTTTTTTATTTTTCTTACAAAAATGCATGACATGACAACAAGCCATAACAGAATGCACTTTGTTTCAAGTGTAGTTTAAAAAAATCTGTGTTATTGCACAGGCAAAGAAAAGCCAAACTGAACCTTTGATCTGAAGGGTCCGATATTCAGCAATACAGAGCTACACAACAATTTTCCCCATGTCTGTAACAGTTCATGGAAGGTCTATTTAAATAAAAATAAACTGTAAAAAACATGACACAGTAATAGTAAGAGTAATAAATGAGAACATTATGATCCATCTATGACACACTGTGAGAAAAGTCTGTATCCCATTTGTAAAATACACAGTGTTCTAAAAATGCTCATAGCAGGTGTATGAGCTGTGTCTTTCGGATGGAGCAGACTGCATTGA